>NW_015114931.1:111117-119040 GCF_001443285.1 Poecilia latipinna
CACACACACACACACACACACACACACACAAATGGTACGCCTGAAAGGCGCTAATTAGAAGCAAAAGTAAATCAGCGGTTGTTGGATGCTTTATGCATCATTACAGCCCATGGAGAAGCTCTCTGCATGTGTAGATCATCCCTGACAGATCTCAGTTTCCATGAAGAGGCTAAATCTAGACCTTACTGTACCCGTACATACAGTCACACGTGGTTCAAACAAGCCGCTTTGTTTTTGCAAATCTACCTGGAATGTATTTTTTTTTTTTTACAATTATCTCTTGTGATACACCGGGTGATTCCGGATTTGTTTGGACGACTTTTGCGTCAGGTGGAGAAACGGCCTCTGCCACCGGCTCCAAAGAGGGAGAGGGTGGTGGGGGGGGGGGGTTTCAACAATTCCCAGAGGTCCCAGAAACCCAGTCGGCTCCGGCGTTGTCCTTAGCCACGGCTGCATTCTCTGCTCTGGGTCGCTGCCATGCCCTCAAACCCTTGGAAGGTCTTCTTCCTGCAATAAATGTCACAGCGTCCACACATAAGATAGATGATAGTTGCAGCCCTGAGCCAAATTAGATCATCTAAAATCAGCAGCAGCTTCTTCATGCACCTTCCGTCTTGCTGTGATCCTTCACCCCGCCTCCCCACCTTCGCCCCCCTCACTCCGCAGGATGTAGTCGGCAGCACAGAATCTGTGCAGACTTGTCTGAGTGATGCCGTTTCTGCTTTGTTTGCATGTAAGATTTGTAAATGAGGGCAGATAACGTGTGTAGATGAAGGATCCGTTTCTGCGTCTTGATTATTTACTGCGTCATACGATATACAGACATTTTCCAGTTCCTTAACTTGTGCTTTGCATAGAAAGACATAATGAGCGTCAACCATTATAAAGACAAATATTTAAATATTTGTATTTTAGAATACAAAATCTCCTTTCAGCTGCATTCAGTTTCTCCCCTGTTATCAAATTTGACACATTAATGAATCAAACAATACACCGTTTTAGGTGTGTTATAGTAAGAGTAAAAGTAGTTTATTAATCCCAATTCTTGAAATATCTTGATTTTTAAAAAGTGCATTGGAAAGTCAAATGTAAATAGTGATACAAAAAAAATGCTTAAATATAAATCTTTATGATAGGAAACTGGATAGTTATTTGTGTTGGATAATTTATGTTTAAATCAAATATTTTGATTTTCAGTTTCTATTTTTTATGTATCACCTCGGTGCATATTTTAGACAGAAATGCAATTTGACTCCAACGTGAAAAACATTGTCCTTTACAGATTTCTTCTGTTTTTGCTTCCCCCCCCCCAACATGTTTCAGATTGTCAGAAATGTTTAAATATCGAACTTAACCTGATTCAAAATTCAGTTTTTATATTGTGGTTTTGTTTTAAAAAAGACCAAAAAAAAAAAAAAAGAGCTTCTCCAAACAATCTGTCTGTATGTTTACAGTGTTTACAGTAATTACAGCCTGTATCAGTAGTCGTGCCACACTTGGTAGCAAGAGCTGCAGTATGTTCATGATAGCTGGCAATCCGTGACACCATTGTTGTGGTGAAACTTTGGCGCACTCTTATTGGCAAAGTTGTTTTAATTCAGCCACGTCAGAGGGTTTTCCAACATAAATTACTTTTTCACGACAACAGCATCTCAGTCGAATTCAACTCAGGACTTTAACCAGGGCATTCAAAAAGAACGGACAATGGTTCGTATCGTTGTCCGTTAGCAAAACCCAAATGAACTTGAGCCTAATGTTTATGGCCAGACATTCTTCTCCAGGATATTTTGGTTGAGATCATAATTCAGGGTTTCATTAATCATTGCACAATGTTATGTTCCTGAAGCAGCAACGCAACTCCAGGCCACAACACTATCAACACCATGACTGACTGTAGGATTGATGTTTGTTTTCTGCTCAGTTTTGAGCCAGATGTGATGAGACACACACCTTTCCAGTTCCAGTTTTGTCCCATCAACTCAAAGAATATTTTCCTAAAAGCTTTTGGGGGTCAACATGAAGTCCTAATGTGAAACAACTTGACCAATGTTGACCAGAAACACCAATGTCTGTTTGGTTGACATTGGTTTTCAACATTTTTTCTCCAGTCTCTCATTCCTTAAGTTATTTATGTTCTTGGTGCTTTTTTGACCTCCTGGATGAATTGTTGATGTGATCCTGAAGTAACGCCTGATTCATCCTAGGAAGATTCACCTCTATTCTTCGTTTTCTCCATTTGTGCCCAATGGTTAGCTAGTGTCCCAAAACACACTAAATAGCTTTGCAAACAGTTTTCTTCAAATTTGTTTCTGATCTGTTTTTGAATTCTTTAACCCCGGGCATGGGTTGTTGCTTTTTGAGACATTGAGACAGATAATTCATGATTTAACAAGGAAGTTGATTACTTTTTTGCATAAGACCAGATCAGCTTGCGTGGCTTTTCTTTCCCCCCCAAGTAAATAAAATCATCATCTGAAAACTGCATTTGCCATTTTGATTTTCGAAGACACATAAATACGAGGCCAAACATTTTTTTCACAAGATGTGTTGCTGTTTAAAAGATTTTATAAAAGCGGATCGCCAACTTTTTAAAATGGAATGCGGCGACTTTAACCTTTTGCAAAGAAGTCGGCAAGACACCACAAGAAACTGTGTAGACGGGCTTAATTTTAAAAATAAATACCAGTGAGAAACATTTGGTGTGACTCTTAAGTTCATAAATCAAGCAGCAGTCTGTTATATCTGTATGTTTTCAAGTAAAGGGAAGCAGTGCGACCTTTCTGCCATTTATATCCGATTGTCTCTGCTCGTTTATCTTCGTTCGCAGTTGGTGACCTGTTTTTGCCTCTCTGTGGTTTTTCTGTTAATTCTGTGCTCGCGCTTCCACGGCAGCAAGCCACACACACACACACACACACACACACACACACGTGTACGCATCATGATCTACACTTCCACTGACTTTATATCCCTGCACCTCTCCAATAAAAATACACTTTTCTCGAAGAAGCGGTTCAGCATCAATGGAAACACATGTGCTTTGGCCGGGACGCGCACTTCCCATTCAGCCTTCTCACAGTTTCACAAACAGTGATTGAATCTTGAATGGATGTGATTATGATCTGCTGTCAGAGTCTGGGGCCAGATCACACAGATGAAGGTGTGCGTGTGCCAAGCCAGCTGCTGTTGGCCACGAACAGGCCTTGGCTAAAGCTGCTGGCCTTTCAAACAGACCTTATCTTTTCCGCATATCGAAAACTCAAAGCCGCTGAATCACAGCGCTTTGGCTCTCCACAATGTAACAATTTTCCACCTGTATGCATGTATTACAGACACACACGGGCTTCTGCGAAGGGGGAAAAAAAACAAAAACAACAAAAAAAAATCCTGCCAGAGATTGATTAAATGATTCAAGCGCTTTAAAACTTTGCAGTGGCTTGCAGAAGTTTGTGAACTCCTCTGACTTTTTCATGTTTTGTCAGTTTACAACCAAAAACTTCGATGTCTGTATTAGAGGTGGGGTATATGAATTTATTGTTTTATCACAATATTTTGTGGTACTATTGTGATAATAACACAATAGTTATTTATTGTGATAAATAACTATTCATTACAACTTTTAGGGAACTTTTTGACTGTAACTGTGTGCCACATCAGTTATAGCACCACAAACACAAATACTGCTCTTGGAAATTGTTGTAAATTTAGAGATAGAAATCACATAAAGAAGTGTGATTTCTATCACTAAATTGCACATGATAACTGCATTTACATTTTTTTTTATGCTTTCATTGAATACTGGATGTAGGAAGTTGGTTGGGTGAACAAACTCCTGCCTAATATTAGAAGGCTGTTAGCGATCAGTAGCACACTGCTAGCAAATGTTTAGTGTAACATGGAGCAGAAAGCTGAGATTGTAGTTTCTCCCTACATCCAGTGGGTGGCGCAGGTTGCTACAATCGGTAATAGCCACACAGGCACACCCTCTAAGGCAGGGGTGCCCAAGTCCAGTCCTCGAGAGCTACCATCCTGCAACTTTTAGAAGTATCCTTACTCCAACAGACCGGGATCAGCTCTACAGAGGCCTGGTAACGAGCCATTCATTTGATTCAGGTGTGTTGAAGCAGGGATGCATCTGAAAGTTGCAGGATGGTAGCTCTCGAGGACTGGACAATGACTATTTGAAAATTAAAGATACTCTTCATCCAAGATTGAACAACCAACAACATGCATACATCTTAAACTAATTTGAACCTAAAGACAATAACCTAAATTTCAAACGGGATAACAAACAGTACAGCTAAAGCAGAAGGTTATTTGGTTAGAAACTGAATGCCTCAAAAGTTCATCCAAGGTTTACTGAGACTGGATCTTCAGAGCTATCCAAAGTGTAGAATGCTTTATGACAAAGTAGATGTAGGTTACTGGTGTATGAAGACTCGGGTCACTGAAGCCGTGCAGAGGCTACCAACTGACAAAATTTCGAAAACATTTTACGTAAGCAGACATTCGGTGCGATTGTTGGGGCCTGCCATAGCAGTGCACAGGGAGAGCAGTCACTGACTTGCGAAGATGTTCAAAATGTTCGGCTCGATGCCGAGAAGGGAGCTGTTATTTTTATTGTGAATTGGAGTTACCATGGCGAAGTAAAAAGCGAAAAACAAGCAAAATTTCCAACTGCCAAAATTTAGAGTGTAACTGAAACTAACTGCCACTCCATTAGAGTGAGAAATGGAGTGGAGGTTTGACTCCTTAAACAAATTTTAACTCACCCTCACGCCTACAAATATCACTCTATTGATATGAAAGTTGATCATGACATCATACTGAATGTCTGCTTACATAAAATGTTTTTGAAATTTCTCTAGGGTTCATGGTTTACTGTCAAGGTGCTTCAGAGCGAATTGATGTCAAAGGGAAAACTCAGGCTCCCAGCCATTCATTTTCATCCTTTTCTGAAAAATTTCAGAGTGCGGCGCCCACCATCTCTCGCTCTCATCGCTGCTATTACTGTGAGTGAGGTACAGATATGAATCGCAGTACTAATGAAGATGACAAATAGTCCTCTCACACGCTTCAAACAATTTTCGAATACATCTCACGGTTCCTGAACGGGAAGGAGTTGTTCGGAGTGCTTTTTCAGAAAAACTGACTGGGTGTCTCACAAAGATAGAATTCTTTCTCCACTTCTCTGTCGCACATGACAGTTGGCTGAGGGCTGAGCTGCCCTTTAGTACTACAGTCATGGTGGAACTCTGAGTTATGAAGAGGAGGGCTGAGAAGAAACTGACAATTACTTTGGACTGTCAGAATAAGTGCAACACATACCCTCCAAAATAAAAGCCTTCGCTGTTTCGGGCATTATATAACTGGTTCAACCCAACCACTGTTGGTTGAACCCATGGGATTAGTGTGGCCCTTTAAAATGAAGCTTACTGAACATTTCAAAATAAAAACCTCAATATTCCTCCCAGGTTAGTGCACCTTAGGCGGAGTACTAATATTAGCTTTTACCATAAAATAACCATTTTAGCTATTTCTTTCTCACAGGTTAGTGCAATAACATTAGCAAAAACATTAGGAGTGCACTGCCCCCTCACTAGTATCACTATGGCTTTCTTCTGCTTTTTTTCTCCATTTTTTGCTTTGTCCGGCTCTTTCTTGCATATTCTGCGGCAGTCATTCTGCATTCTCACGGCTGTTTCGCTTGGAACAGCAATTTTTCGAGATGGAATTTGTCGTGACAAATCAGATGTCATTGTAGGAAGTTTATCGTATTGCTTATCGTTTATCTTTTATAAATTTCTTTTCATAAGAATTCTGACTGATTGAATTTCTGTTAATGATGTTTTAAACCCCTCTAAACTGTCCATATATTCTGAAGTGATAGTTTTGCTATTTTCCCACTGTTTATTCAATGAAAGCATCAATGAACGCCAATACGTTTTTGTTGGATTATGGCATAAAATCTAACATAATATAAAATAACTTGGCACATTTTAACATAACTCATATTGCTTCATAGAAGTGCTATGCAGAGGATCACATATGAATTTGTTTGCAAAAGTGTATTTTAAAACCATGTGGTTATCCACCTTCTGATGGAAAAAAAAAACAGATTCAACATGATCTTATTTCTAAACATCAGTTGGTTTATGTGGGAGCAAAAACCTTTTTTTTTTTTTGTCAGTTTGACCTGCTTGTCTTCAAAAAGGCAATGAAAGCCACTTGAAAGAAACTCTGTAATAAACTGATCTATAGCAGCTTTTAGAAAGACTCGCCTATAAGCATTTCCAGGTACAGAACCCGTCCTATTTTTGAGATGCCAATAATTAACAAAACACACATTGTTCGTAATTTAAATATTAGCAGCAACGTACCTGTCATTTAAAAAAAAAAAAAAAAAAAAAAAAAAAAAAAACATTACAAGTGCACAGCCGAACATCTGCCTTCGGTGTTCTTTGGGGACCAGTGTGAGTTGTTGCACAGGAAGCTGATGATTGCCATCATCACTCACCACAGCTGGTAAAGGGTGGGGGCAGTGATGTGTCAGTGGGCAGGGAGATGAGTAGCAGCACCTACACAGCTGTTTCCAGGGTTACCTTTTGTCGTCAGCAGGCATGCAGAAGCGATGCTCTTACAAAGACAAGGCCAGCTTCTTAAAATGAGTGGGACTGACATTGGAAAACCCTTGTAATGCTGTTTTTTTTTCTTTTTCTTTTTTTTGTCTGGAAATATTTGTGCATTTGGGCTGCCTTTCTTCCATTTATCTATCCGTTTTCTAAAAAAAAAACAAGAATTATTTCCACTAATCCTTGCATGCTGGCATTAGTAACTGTTAGTTTTTTATATAGCTAATGAAGACGTAGCCTAAGTTTCAGTGCAACTGCATTAATATTTATAGTCTATTGAGTCATGACAATAAGAAAATAAATATTGGTGTGATTATTCTTTCTATTGTGTTTAACAAAGTCAAAAAACGTCTAAGATATATTATAAAAATCTAGAAAGTAAAATATCCTCATGTCATGTTGCATGATCATGGAGAAGTTTAAAGTCTAATCCAAGACCAAGTGAGTCAAGAAAGTGACAACAGTTCCAGAAATCATCATGTCATGTTTATGAAGAGGAAAAATGCCTGGATTAGTTTCTCAGCATCACTCCTGGACAGCAGCACCGGAATATTTCAGCAATATTCCGGAGATGAAATGGAGGATATCCTAGCAACCAGTTTAATGTGGAATTTAAATGACTTTTCCCGGTCGTATCGGTCTCAAAGCAGCAACAAAGCCACTGAGGATTAAATACAATCAGCCAATTAGGATCTTGGAAAAGCATCACATCACCATCACTTCCTCAAAAAATTAATCAAGACTAAAAATCGGAGCCCATAGAGTACTGGTTCAGTAACTGGTGGAGCATCCAGTTACTGATATCTTTGGCTTTTAAGACATGTTTTATATTTGTTCTTCAGTTTTCCCATAAAGCAAAACGAATGTCCTAAAGCCCAGCGTATATGTTATAAATTAGGATATAAATGCTTAAGTGTACAATATTTCTTAATAATCACCACTTAAAATAAACCAATAAATTAAACACAAGCACACATTCATTTATTCGTAAGAATTTAGAAGGACCAGCTAAACTCAGACAATTTCTTTATCTGGTGAGTGTAGTGTTAGGCTTCAAACTCAGGACCTCCTGTTAAAAAATTAAAAAGATTAATATAGCATATATTTTAAAAAAGACAAAGTAGTGTAAAAAAAAAAAATAAGAAAAAAAAACCAATTACACTGAATTACATTGCAACGTATCTTTTTGGGAACTTCTTTGGAAGTGTTTGCTCCGATCGTATTTTTCCACCTTTTTTTTTTTTTTTTTTTTTTTTTTTTAAAAAAATTAAAAAAAACAATACCCCCTCCC
>NW_015114931.1:122051-154109 GCF_001443285.1 Poecilia latipinna
AGATAAAGTATAAGTTTTTTTTGTGAACTGCTTTTTTAGTTTTTTTCGGGCAGGTCTTTTTCCTGCGTTTTTTTTTTTTTTTTTTTTTTTTTTGCAAATACATTAGAACAAACGATATCCAGTTCCCTTCCCGAGGAGTACCACCAAATGCCGTTTGTTTGAACAATAAAAACCTTTTTTTTTTTTCTTTGTGGGAACAAAAATGTTCAAAACATTTTTGTTAAAACATTTTGTATTTTGAATACAAAAGCTACAGTTTTATATTTACATATAAAACTGTAGCTTCGAAATACAGGTAAAAATTGTTCAGTTTTAGTCAGGTGAAACGAAATAGAAAGTTCTCCATAAATTCAGTTTGTAGGAAAAGCTTTTGAGCGTGGTCATGATGGCATAAGGTCAGGATATGAAAATAGAAATCTGTACTTTGGTGTGAAAGCTTCAAGGATAGTGAAAAAGCACGAATGAATTTGATATCGCTATGTATCAATGATAGGTTATCTGAAATAAACCAGTTTCAGTGGAACGGAAATATAGATCTGCTCATTAGATTCAAAACGTATTACATCCTGAGTCCGTCTCTGCTGCATGTGAGCCTCGTTCTTCTGCGGGCAGCGCTAAACCTCGCAGAGGGATTAGCAGCTGTCTGTGGGATAAACATCTCACCGCTCGCACTAACATTAAAGTGCCAGACCTGCTCGGGGGCGTGTGTGTATGTATACAGGCACCGAAGTACGTGTGTATAATCTATAGAAACACTCTTGTGTTGTGTTGATACTAAAGATGATTTATGGGCAACTCAGCAGAGGCTACTGTATATTATTTTAATCCTTCCTGCTCTGGGTCAATGCCTTGTTAACGTCTGTCTGTATGACTCTGCATATTAAAGACGCCCATTAGCGGGTGACGAATGGCCCACTCTCCGTGCCCGAGGCTCTGAAGGAGCTGCTGATTGTCTGTGTAAAGGTGTGTGTCGCTCTGCTTCACATTAGGCCATACGATTTCACAGGAGGGTATTTTGTGTGCTTAAAGCTGCAGTATGTAACTTTTTTTTTAAAGTGTTGTTTTACATATTTGTTAAAACTGTCGTCATGTCGAGACAGAATGTTATGAGACTTAATCTGTGAAAAAAGATGGCGCTCCTCCACCTCCTTCCTGAGCTGCTGTTGCCGTCTGAAGAAATTCCCCACTCCCGACCAAAAACAACCAATCAGAGCCAGGAGGAGGGTCTTAGCGCTGTCAATAGTCTCATGTATTCACTGCTAAATGTGGCAGAGAAACAGCTTAACGTTATAGGAAAACTGTTTGTTCACCGTTAGCGGTGAGTATGCTAACCAACCTGGGCTTTCATGACAAGCTCTGCTATGTGCAGCTTAGCATAGAGGAAAAAAAGACAAATGATTGACAGCGATAAGACCCGCCTCCTGGCTCTGATTGGTTGTCTCTAGGTAGCACTGGGAGAAGGCAGAGATCTTTTTTTTCACAAATTATCTGTCTCATATCAAACTGTCACAACATAGTGACAGTTTCAACAAATATGCTACAAATATATATTTTTTAAAAGTTTTATTCAGCAATAAGGTTTTTCATTACCTCTGACGTGTTTGCATTAATTGTTGTTGAAAAGTGTGGTATTGCGAGCTTTGACAAAGTTTTCATATTCAAAAAAAGAAATACCACTAAATAGATGTGCAGATAGTGTAACGTAAAATTTATTCAGGCTATGAGAAATATTTATTATCTGGAAAACGAGTAATAATAGCACCTGCTACCTTCATCACTTACCGCTCTAGCGAATGTGACAGCTTTCAGTCGTTTCTCTTTAAACACGCTATGATTCTGTTTGTCTTCGTTCTGTAATTTATTCTCCTCTTTCTTCCTGAAAATGATTCGACCTCTCTGAGGTTCTTCGGTTCCTCTCGCACCATTTCTATTCGACTTTTTATAACTATTTTTACTTTTACTGAACTACACTGTCAACAGATGTTAACTCCTTACTGAAAGATCTACCAAGACAAATATATCGCTCTGTCAGCATCCCCCATCATAATTATTAGGCAGTATACCTGCGCTAGGTTATGAAGAACACGTTGACGATGTGCCTAGTATATCATCTAGGGTACATTCTGTCCTTTGCTGTTCTGTTACTTAGCAATCTCCTGTGTTTGGTTTCCTCATTTTCTTTAGCTTCATAAACTAGCCGTCATATAGTAAGGGAGCGATTCGTCAGTTGCCGTTATGTCCATTTTTAACTTAGTACTGCTTTTTGATTTAGGCACAGCAGCCTGAGATTGAGTGCATTTAAGGACTTAATGATGCTCTTGTATTAAATGTCAGTGATGCAAATTGGATAAGCTGATCAAAACCTGTTAAGAATTGTTCTTCGTCAAAAAGCTTTGCTGTGTTTTTCCCCCCTTTAAGAGCTTTATTTTTATGAAGATAAGTTGTCATTAAATAGAGATTGTGATTTTACAGTATAATAAATTGCGACTGAATAGTCAGTGGAATAGTCAGTTTTACATCATCAAAAAAAGCAAGAACTCATACAGTTTGACAGCTCAAATCACTTATGGAACCCTATATTTATTATAAAAAAAGAAAATTCAAAATCTACAAATAAACAGTGAAACACCTCAGATAATATTTCTGAAATGCTTAACAAACAGTAGTAAGTGCCTCATAGGCCAGCACAGCCTCTTTTCAGGTTGGTTATTCATATTAACAGTAATTCTTACCAGATCCAGGCCAGATTTTTGTTTATTCTGCCATATTTTCATTTTTGTTAATCAAATGCAGATATGTATTCAAAATGTGAAAAACATACTAAATTTACAATCTATGGTTACAGATTGTAAATTTACTATGTTTTTCACATTTCGAATCCTAGTTTATCACTTTTACCAACAATACATTTCATTTTTTTATGTTGCTGTTTTTTATATATGTATATAAATTTGCATCAACTGTTTTAGTCCTGTGGTAGATTAAATAAAGTAACCCATATACTATGTTTCTATTTTATTTTGTTCAAGATCAACAACAAAATTATCTTTATGGATTCAAACCAAACATTTGAGGTCAATATCATGTCTAACATCATATTGCCAAATTCAGCATTAATACTGCTACATGTGTTGCATTGAATTAGACTGAACCGGACACCATTGCTTAGATTGTCAATCTGTCTGTACGACATTTACTGGAAAGTGGATGTGAACTGATGTGAAACATGTTTTTCTCAGGAAGAAGCTTTAGTTGGTGTCTGTTGTAAATTGATGTTATATTCAGAAATGTTGTTAAACTGACTTTTTTAAAGACGACGCTTATGTTGAAACAGAAATCCTGTAACTTTGCCCTTCTTGCTACTTTAAAAAGTCGACCTAAATAACTATACAAACGTGCACTTCAACAGACTGTCAGCAGAGGGCAGACTCTTCCTGTAACAGGAGGGATAAACAGTGACACTGAGTGGCATGTTAAACCAAGACATTTAATTCATTTCAGACTTGACAGCTTTCTGCTCTCCATCTTCTTGGTTTTGTGTCACCCTATCAAGCTGCTGCTCAAACTCTTTTGTTTTGATGTTTTCTTTAATAATGTGTTCATCTTCTCTCCTTCCGAGATGTAAAATGCATTTTGTGTGTGTGTGTGTGTGTGTGTGTGTGTGTGTGTGTGTGTGTGCGTGTCTTGTCTGGTCTCACTGACAGTGTCTGGAATCCAACCAATCGGAAGATGAGAGTCAAGTCCACAGAGGGCGTAGAGGCCATGAGAAAGACTCGTCCAGCACTCCAACACTCGCCGTCCTCCTCCTGGCCCGCGCTACTCTCAACCCGCCGACCCGCTGACACACAACCACACACACTCACACTCACGTAGTATGTCTTTCTATCTTCACAAGGAGTTTACATTGATTTCCTGACTTTTTAAATCCATTTCTATAACCTAACCTTGACACATACCTTAAACTCAACCATAACTAATACATGCCTAACCCTAAGCCTAACCTAAAGTCAATTCACACCTTAGTCCTAAATTTAACCCATAACACTAAAAAAGCACTTTTACTCATGTGGCCTGGGCTTTAGACACCATATGCACCAGTGGGTCCTCACAGTATAGTCTTTGTTGGAGAACTGGTCCTTACAATGTATCAAATGCAAGACCACACACACACACACACACACACACACACACCCACACGCTCGCACACACACACACACGGTGTGCCTTTCTATCTTGACTTACATTTATTTTTCATTCATTTCTATAGCCTAACCCGGACATTCACTCTAAACCTGACCTAAATTTAATCAACACCTTTGTCCTTAACTCCACCCATCGCTCTAAAACAGCACTTCTCCATATGGGGCCCAGGCTTTGGTCCCATAAGGAGCATTAGCTTCTCCCAACATAAGTATTTGTTGATACAAAGTCTTATGTGTGTATCAAACACAAGTACACACACACAGTCTTTGTCTGTCACATATGCTGAACAAACATGTTCGGATCCACCAGAGCGGCATTACAGTGACTAATCTTGAGACAAAAGCAGATCCTCTAATACCAATTTCCGCAGCAGAGGTGTTAAATGTAAAAATAAGCACTTTGGGTTGATCAAACAAAAGTCTGACAGTTTGTCCATGCAAATGAGTCACAGTCCAGACCCTGCCGAGTTCCCAGGGTCAAGTTCCCCATCTCAATATAGTTCTGTAGTGACACCACAAACGCATTTTCTCATGTGCTCATTTCTCCTGTGGCGACATGGTCTAGTTAAAGCTTTTTCCCAGTTTGTCTTCGCTAATTCTGAATCTGGTGGATTTCTCCGTAACACTTCTGTTGGGCGGTACATGCCAGCCACCTTGGCACCTCTCAAGACTTTACAAACTTCCTAATACAACAGAACCTTACCTGTTTTATGCGCCGGTATGCCACTTTTTACCTGGGATGTTGTTTGATAAGCTTGCATATCTCTTTGTACTTCAATTGCATAAAAATTGTGAAATAAAAACATTGTAAATTTTACTTCTCCAATGTGGTGTTTATGTGTGCCTTGACCTGCATGTGAACCTTAACCTTGGTGCGCTGGTGTTTCAAGAGTGCTGCCACATAAGGCAGAAGTGAAACTTGTGGGTGTGCGGCTTTGAGTCGACCTGATCTGTGTGTGTGTGAGTGTGTGTGTATTTCCAATCATGTGCCTATAGACGTGTGTCTTTTCATACCCATATTTGAACAGACTGTCTTCTGCTGCACTTCTGACGCCTGCCTCTCTTTTTGTTCTCCAAATTCCTCTCATTTAGTCTCTTTGTGGCGGGCATGTTCTCGTTCGTTGTGGTCACACATACGCGGCACTTTTGCAGTCATACTGGGGCTAAAAGTCATAAGCACACACTTTCGTACACACACGGGCAGGTCGGCACGTACTCAACCTGCTTTGTGCACGTACTATACTTTGCCCCCTTTCTGGTAGCAGCCACTCTGCGCATGGGAAATCTCATGTGTCCAATTTCACATGGTGAGATATTTTCTCTTAGTGGAAGTGATTATGAAACTGAGCTCTCTTTTATGTCTTATAATGCTTCACGGTTTGTGTTTGTCTGCTGAAAGATAAATGCTCGTCCTGGTGGTGCGCAGGGACTAACATGTCTACTGTCCACTGTCAATCTGATAGGGTGAACACGGCAGTGTGCAATGCAAACTGACAAGTGTGAGAGCAACTGTTTGGCAGTTTTTCACAAGTCATGTATAGAAGATTATCTTGTTGCGAAACCCTAACACCAGAGTAACCAGAAGAGTTGACTGAAACCCATCGTGTGAATGACTGTTACCCAAGTTTCTCGAGTTTCCACGGAGAAACTTATTGAAATCTGTAGTTCGGTGGCAGCTGAGGTTCAGTTGATTTCATGGTGCATGAACTAGTATTTTCTCAAAGAAAATGTTTACATTAGAAAAAGACTTTAAATAAAAGGTCTTAATTCTAATCAGGTAAACTTTGTCTCTGACTTGAACTTGTGTGATGGGATTTCAAATATTTAGATAAATGTGTTCGCCAGGTTATTATATGTACTGGATTAGAGAGTGAAGACGTTTTTGTGAATGAAGGAAGTGACACCTCAGCCTTCTGAAAAGAAAGTAGTGCATTTGCAAAAAGAAAGAAAAAGAACAAAAACATTGAACCTACTTGCATTTTATACTGCCATTCATACCAGAGTTTAAAGTCAACAGACTTGGAATGGTGTGGAAGTCGTTCCTGATGATAAAACATTTGATTTATATGTAGTTATTATTGTTATTCTTATTATTTTATCATATATATTTTTGTATTATTTTTCTCTTTTCACCAACTTATTCTCTTATGTCATCGTTTTTGCACCACACTTTGGTGCAGTTTTAAACTTTTAAAAGTGCTATATAAATAAATTTGACCTTGACTTTGAAAAACTTTCCTTTCTCTAAAGTTCTTCTGTACTTGTGTTTTTTGATCGCTTTAGTTCACAAGGTTAAAAAAAAAGTGTTTTTGAAGGTGGCTTTAAATAAATTGTATTACTGATGTTTTCACAAAGTTGGCACAGTTACAGAGGGGCTTTTATTTTCTTGCAATTCTGTAATATTATTTACTCTTGGGGAAAGGGCAGGATCACATCAAATCAACATCCCCAGTTGTTACTCAGAAAAGTCTTATCATGATTAAAAGCATGTGACCCAAAGCAGCGCCATTCTTCATCTTCCACCAAGTCATTTTGATCCAGAAGGAAAGGCATGAGAATTCCACAGAAAGATACAAAGTCGGGATCTGGAAGTGAATGGCCAGCCTTTTATTCTCTGTATGAATCCAGCTGAGAGTGATTCAGTCTCTGATTGACTTTCCAGTGAAGGCCCCTCTCAGTTTTCTGCTGCCCTGCCAAGAACCACCAACCTCTCTGTCTTTCCTGGCTTTAGCCCGTACCCAGGGGCAGCACAAATTAGACCCAGGGGGTCACCAAGGGGTCAGAGGGATCAAGGGAGAACTAGCATGCGTGTGGATGGCAATGTCAAGGGAGACAGAGAGAAAGAGAGAGAGACAAAGAAAGGGAAGGTGGGAGAGAACTCAGGAGGCCTTCAGAGAGGAAGGATTTCCAGCAAATTGAGTAAAACACTGTGTGATTCAGGCCCCAGACGAGGGCGGGGGTAGGTGTGGGGGAGTGGGCAAGAGGGCAAAAGGATGGAGGAGGAAAGGATGAGTTAAGGGGAATTGTCAATAAGAAGGGAGTAGGGGAGAGGTTGAGGGGAAGGCTGACAGATGCCACAGTCCAGGCCCGGAGCACAGGAAGTCATCAGTAACCGGCTGTTGCCAGCTCCTACAGTCCATCAGAGCTGAGTCAGAGTCTTTAGCTTACTTTGAATGAAACTGTACCCAGTCAGCACTACTTTACACCATTATGTCACATCATGACACCACTGTGGCACGACCAAATCACTGCACTCATGATGTTTCTGATTAACCTGTTTTTCTTCCTTTTTTTTTCAATCATTAAGCAGAGAGGTACATCTTGAGACAGAATAGCTCTGTCTACAGTTTAGAAATGTCACTTTTGAGCTTAATACCTGATTAAGCACAGCTTCATTTTTATGTTGCAGAGGCACACTGTCTTTAACTTTGTGCGTCAGCTTTGGCAAGCTTGCATACAAACATCCTTTTCCCTTTTAAATGAGGAAGTATGCAAATGTTTGTGGCAGGCCGATGATCACAAATTGTACTAATATCTACAGACATAAATATCAACATCATGAACGCCAAAGTAGGTAATCTCTTTATTTATTTTCTATTTAATTATTGTTTTACCAGAAAGTCCCTTGAGATAAAATCTGTTTTTTTTTTAAGGAGACCTGGCCAAGAGGCACAGTGGTGTACATTACACAAACAACTACTTCCTACTGTACATTGTAAGAGTATTTATACAGCGGCGTGTCTGTTCCTCAGTCAGCCTACATCAACCCCTCTGTTCATTGAACTCCTCGATATACTCAAAGCCACCCGCATCAAATTCAAGTCACTGATGTTGTGAAGGACTTTGAATAGCCTTGTTGCTAGATGTACGATACAAATAAACTTGCCTTTTGGTATTCAGTGAAATGGCTCCCATCTCCTTGAAAGTTCCCCCAAAGGCTTATGTCATCCCTTGGTCATTTTGGTCGCCAAGGGACCAGCAGTGGTTAGCAGTGACTACACCGTAATCAAGACGATACAAATTCTTTTCTAGTGTCGTTCCACAACTACTGACAACTATTTGAACAGGATTGTTCTTGCCTATTAAAGACACAGCTGTTCAGACCTCACCTCCAACCCCAGTACCTACCCTGTACTTTTAGCACTTCCTTCTATGCCAGGTCTTTATTTCTACACTGTCACCCTTGCTACCACTGAGAAATCCTAACTAATGGTCTTCCTTAGCTTGTTGTTTGCTCAAATATAACACTCAGCAGTTGCTAAATGCATAAACATAAACCACTTCCAGCTTGTGATATTTTGTCAGATGACGACAGCAAAACTTGGCAAATAATTGATTGGGTTTTAGATGACAGACCAACACAAAATGGTGTGTAATTGTGAAGTTCAATGAAAATTACATACTTTTTTTTACATTTCTTTGTAATAACTGAAAATCTTAGGTGTGGTATTCATTTTTGGTATGAGGGATTGCTGGAAATCCAATGACAATGCAAACAACATTGTCATTGACATCGTCTACCACACTGAAAGAGTCAACCACACTTTTTTAGATTTGTATTTGTTTAAATAAAAAACTTTAAACCATGAATCAATTTCCTTCCACTTTTCAATTGTGCACTTATTTCTGTTAGTCTCTAACACATGTCTATAAAACACATCACAGTTTGTGGTTGGAACATGACAAAATGTGAGGAAAAAAATAAGGTTTGTGGCTTTAAATACCTTTTACAAAGCTGAAATAAATCCATACCTGTACATGACTTTTCTAACTGTACTTGCTGGTAGTTGCATTGAGTTGCTTTTCTTGAGTGTAATGTTAAAGCCATGTGAGTGGAAAAGTAAAAGTCAGTTGTTAGGGTCAAGAGTGTGTGTGCGTGTGAGTGTGTGTCAAAGTGTTGGAAATTGATGGGGATGAACAAGAAAGTAGTGGTGAATGTATGCATGTGTGCGTGTGTGTGTGTGTGCGTGTGTGTGTGTCAGGGGGTAAATCATACTTTGGCAAGGAAATGCTTTCTTGTGCCAGAGACGTCTGCTCATCTCATTGCCCACTCACTCACACACACACACACACACACACACACACTCACACTCACACACACACACATAAAATCACTACAACCCCTTTATTAAGCCCACTTCCTTTGCATAGGGCATGGGAACTCCCCCGATCCCTCTCCTCCCACTCTTCCCTCTTCCTCAACATCATCCCTGTCCTCTTGCTCACCCTTTCTCCTCTTGTCCTCTCCTCTACTCTCCCCCTTCTCCTTCGCCTCTCCTCAGAACGCCCTCACCTTGTCCTGCCCTCGTCCCGTCGCTCTCCCCGGTGCCCCTCTTCTATCCCCTCACAGCCCTCCTCCCGGGCTTGACTTTTCGAGTGTCTTCACCTCCGCTCCTTTTTCTTTTTCTTTTTTTTATTTCCTGCCTCCATCTGTGCCCAATTTATCTCGAGCGCGGCCTGTGTTTTTTCCCTGATAATTTGTTTTTGATTCCCCAGAATTAGAAAAGCGTCGCGCGCACTCTGGCAGGCGTGCTTGCTCACACACACACACACGCTAGCACACACGTACGCACACATTTTTTATTGTATTATTCTATAAAAGTTCCTATAAATCACTGGTTATTAATCGGCCCCAGACGGCCGTCCCCCTCCTTTTTCCCCACCTCCCTCCCCACAACCTCCCAGCACAAACACAGACCAGATGCATAGGAAATGGGATGGCAAAAAGGGCACCCAAGAGACAGACTGCACTTTTTCTCTTTTCTCTCTCTCTCTCTTTCTCTTCCCCTCCTTTTATTTCTCCCCTCTCTAGTCCCCCAATTCCTGATTCCTCAGAACGTTCATTTATGTAGCAATGCCCGGACCCCAGCCTCACAGAGGAAATAAAGTTTAAATGAGAGTTTAGAAGAAACAAATTAAACAATAAATACAGCAGTGATCCGCTGCCAAACTGCCTGGTGTGTGGGATGGAGGTTAAACGTCCATCGTCCACAGTCCAAAGGATTCCTTTCCAGCTGCTTCAATTAAGTCCTCAGACGTGTTCGTAAGAGTGAGCGCCGATTCACCTGGCTTCTCTTTGAATTCGATCCAGCTCTAAGTAAGCTAACCCTCCACTTTCGGAGCTTCACTTCCTCTGTTTGACTTGAATCTTGCACCTGTGTCGCTGGGTTAGTCTGAAAGTCTGTCTCTTCTAATTTGGTGAGACATCTGTTTGCCCCCAAATTGACACCGTGCCTACCAGACACCCAGCTTCCTTCCACCCGTTACAAACTTTCAGATTAACAGCTTTTTCTCATTACTTTAAGAGCTAAAGCTCTCACACACCTGGCTTTTCTCAGACTGAGCAAAGAGGGATGTCATTTTTTGTAGCTGCGTTTCTATTTCAAAAATTATTGACAGCATTCGGCTGATGTCGAAAGAAAATATCATTTTGCACTTGAGGCATTTCCATTAAAGGTGCAGTGTGCAACTTTTGATATTTGTTAAAAGTGTCACCATGTCATGAAACTATAACATGAGACAGATAATCTGTGAAAAGATCGAGCGCCTCCACCTCCTTCCTGAGCTACTATTGTTGTCTGAAGAAATGAACTGCTTCCAATCAAAAAACAGCCAGTTAGAGCCAGGAGGAGGGTCTTAATGCTGTCAATCAACCTCATGTGCTCTCTGCTAGATGGGCTAATGGCGGACAAACAACTTAACATTACAAGAGACAGACATTACAAAACAGTATCATTGGTGGTCATGCTAACTAGCTTGAGCATTCATGACAGCTCTTTTTTCCCCCAGAACTTGTCTGTTTCATACCACACTACACTGTCATGATATAGTGACAGTTTAAAAAGTATATATTTCAAACGTATATATTTTTTTAAAATAGTTACATAGTGCAGCTTTAAGTAAGAAACACAATTAAAATCATAAATAAGTTTGTTCACACCAGTAGCAGCATCGGGTTTTGATCACATGACTTGTGAGATGTGGAAAAAAAGCGTTTCCAATGATGTTTGCAACACCTTTCATATTATATAAAAACCCTATATTGTAGGAAAACCTTTTTTTATTTATCCAGAAATGCTTTGCTTCCATCAAGATAATTTATTTTCATAACTCCAATGTGTGCAGTTTCAAGGCCAATGGCAACCACAGCTTACAAATGACAAAGAACTCAAGGAAAAGCGACAATAAAGGATGTGGACCTAACGCATACAGGAGTTACCTTCCCCCCCTGGCCTGCACCGCCATGCCTGGGAGCCTGGATGTTGTGGGGAGGCCAGAGTGAAAGAGAGCAGGCAGAAAATGTGAGAAATGTGCACCCTGGCTGCACGGGATGAGGGGGAGAACGCTGGTTTTTCAGGCACGCAGGGACAGCCTGCAGAGTTCTGCCAAGAGAAACACGGTGCTGTGTTCCTCGCAAGAGCTATGGGGGTGAGAGAGCAGGAAAAGGGGTGAGAGAAAGGGGGGGGGGGGGGGCGGAGGGGGGGGGGGGGGGGGAGGATTGGGGGTTCCCTTGGGCACTTGCGTGAAAAAACATAAATACATGAGATATTGCAAAGTACCACACGATGATGATGTTTAGAGATTCCTACACAATGGCGAGTCCTCTCCGTAGCTTTGCGGCGGATTATGGATGACGGCCGTATATTACATTTTGTTCTACACGTGTAAGTTCACTCCGAGTTTTTCACCGAAGACAACATCCCGAGATGTCCAGGGCCCCTTTTCGGGACCGCCTGGACGCGTCTCGCTTTTGAAATCGGTTGATAAGGACACAGCCGAGGCCCAGCTGTCCCGGCTGACCACTGTCCGGGCCTGCCAACACTCAGCTGAACATCCCCACGCCGTTGCAAATATGTAAATATGTTGACTTGGAAGGATGTCTTCTTCTTCCCTTCTGACCTTGCAGCGCTTTTGGAGAGAGGCGAGTCGGCAAAGAGGGAGAGAAAACAGCTCCAGGAGTCCTTATAAGGGCCTGCTTTGGTTCCAAACACCAGCTTCTCATCACTTTCTACTCCACTGGGTTGTTACTCCACCAGCAGATCGCATACAGGGTCCTTAACCTTCAGCGGCCTGGGCACACACACACACAAACACAAACACACGCACGCATTCTCGCTCGCACACGCATTCTGTGGCGAGATGCGGCGTATTTGGTGTTAAGTTTAAATGAACACCATGGCGCTTGTACACAGTGTTCCGTGCTGAAAGGGAAAGGGATGCTTTCACTGCAGGCGGAGCACATTCTGCTGGCCTGATTATAAACACATTATACACAAGGCAGACATGGAAAGTGACTGAGAATATTTACCCATCTGCTTTAAGTACGACTTCAAGTGATCTGGGTTGCATTGAATCAAACGTGACCTTTTTAACTTCATTGCATTTGTCTTTGCCAGCCTGAGCAACTTAACAACAATTTGGAGTAATGAAGAGATAAATCAACTGGGCAAACTGTTCTTACCAAAGTATTTTTCGCCCCTTTGAACTCTGCTGCATTTTTCGAATTGCAACGAAACCATCTTGGATTTTATTTTGGAGTTTGTAAAAAAACACGCAGCGCTGCATAATTGGGAATTAGGAGGAAAATAACACGTGGTTTATGATTTTTGTTTTGTTAAAATAAAGACTTTAATAGTGCATTCAGCTCCCTCCCCCTGCAATTACAGCTGCGAGATTTCATTGGCCTTCCAGATCGAGAGTTTGCGATTTATTTTTACTCACCGCTGTTTGAAAAACGGATTACTCTCTGTGGAATTGGATGAAGTGGATTAGCGAACACCGATTTTGTAAGTCTGGCTCCCGATTCTCCAGTGGATTTAGGGATGGACTTTGACTGGGCCATTCTAACACATGAATATTTTTTGATCAGAATCACTTCATTGTGACTTTGTGGCATGTTTAGGGTTGTTAACCAGCTCCAAAGGTTGATCTCTGTCACAGTCTCTTTTCATTTTCATGCTAAAGAAATGTTGACGAGTTCACGTTCAGTTTTGGTCTCTTTCTCATTGAAGCATTTTTAAATGTTGTTCTAAATGGAACAACATGTGTCTTTCCGTTAGCTTCTTCCTCTCCACTCTTTAATAAGCAACATGTAGCTGCTTTAAACCTGTATTCATACCGAGAATAAATTACGACCTGGTAAACTCAGGGATTATCAAGACAGTTGCATTAAATATTCATTCAGGATATCAAGACTAAAGAGAGATGAATAAATATACAAGACAAAACTATCTGAAACACTTTTATAGAAATGTTTTGGGGGGGGAAAAAAATTGAAATTTTCTTTCTCCACTCACCAACTATGTTCTAATTTGTGGTGTTAAATGAAATCCTGACAGAAAACCGTGAAGTTTGTGGTAGTGAGACGGCAACATTTAGGAAGAAGCACAAATGCTTATGGAAGGTACTTTATGCAAAAGGACCTAATTAAGCCTTGATGTGGAGTGTGAAGGCAATGACTCATAAACTGCCTTGTAATAAGTGAAGGAAGTCACTCATTGTGTATTACTGTGTGCACATTTTGAGAATAAAGATACATGGCAACAAATGCAATACGTATAATGTTCCCAAGGTAAGAATTTACATAAAGTATAACATTACATGCAATAGTATATGTATATAGTAGTATATATATATATACCAGTGGTGTCACTCGATTAAAAGATTTTAATCACGATTAATCACTATGCCTAACTCTCTAAGTTTAAAATGTAAATATATGCGTAGTTGTGTTTCTAGCAGATAGTTGTTGAAAATGTAGGCAGTTATTATTTCTGTATTTTTGTCCATTTAGAAATGGAGATGCATAGTTTTTTATTTTTATTTGAATGTTTTTTCTGTTTTTCATGAAACCTACACATTTCTGCCCCCTGGTGGCTGAGTCAGAAAGAAGCTGAGATGAATACTGTGACCTCCTGACCCCTCACACTCTCCTCACACTAAAAATACTGGACACCTAGTCAGAGTTCACTCCAAATCTTTGAAATTCCCAGCCTCGTCTCTCTTCCAGGGGCACTTTAACTCTTTGAACATTTCCACCTTCCTTGTGAAGTTTCTGGAGTGTGCCCGCACGCCCTCACTCTGCATGCCTTGCGACAGTCGTGCCTCAGCGTGGCCGCCACCTAAACTTCCCATGCTAGGCAGCTGTAATATGTAGTAAGGATGTTGCTCATCTCTGTAGTGGCGGCAGCAGCAGCACCCCGCCTACCAGAGTCCTCGTCCCCGTTGAACTCTGTGTGCCCTTTCAGGCCTGGATGATTAAAAAGGAGAGAGAGAGAAAAAAAGACAGAGAAAGAGAAACCTCACTCATTCTCATTTTCCAGAACTCTACCTCTTTACTTGGTATGTGTGGTTGGGTGACTGTGTGTGAGGTGTGTGTGTGTGAGCACATGTGTGTGTGTGTGTGTGTGTGTGGTGGGTATATTCATCCTGGCTTCTCTGGCTTGTGGGTACGGGCTTGTGGTTTGGGTCTCTGTGGAGAGCAAGGGTGAGGGTGGCGGAACACCATAGCTGCCACACTGCCACAGACATACTGGCACCACTGGGTCAGTACAAGTTCCTCTTTTCCAAAATATAGAACCACCACACACACACACACACCTACTCTGTGTGTGTGTGTGTGTGTGGGTGGAAATGTGAGCGTGTAACCATCGAAAGATTTACCGATTGCTTGTGTGGCATTCGCTATCTCCGTCCCGGACTGATGAGCGTTCTCACAGATGTAATTAGCCTGCATGTGCAGAGCAGGATTTCAGGGTAACCCAGACGTGTTCAGCGATAAAACTTACAGCCCAGCTTTTTTTTTGTTTTTTGTTTTTCTTGTTAAAGATGCTGCACTTAAAAAAATAAAAATAAAATCATTCAGAATTACAAAAGCATGCATGAATTTCAGGAAGTAGAAATGATGGTTGTTGACGAGGTTAACCAGAAGAAAGAAGTTGGTTTGGAGGCACTGTTGCCCTGAAGGCATCTTATTTTACAGATGGTATCACTCTTGGTAGGCCTTTTCTCCTGCCAGGCCTTTCTTTTTTCTTTTTCTTTTTTTTTTACTTTGTCCATCATTCTCTGAGTGTGTTTGCATATATATGTGTGTGCGTGTGTGTCCATTCTCCATCCCTCCCTGGGGCTGGCAGCAATGTGCGGGCACTCATTTCACTGCTGGCTCTGAACCCAGCAGGATGTGGAGATCAGTGTATGTGTGTGTGTGTGTGTGTGTGTGTGTGTGTGTGTGTGTGTGTGTGTGTGTGTCAGTATGAGCGCAGGCATGCACTTTTGTTCTATTTTTTTTTTTTTTTTGCTCCCTTTTTCTGATTTTGCGTCTTGGCTGACTTTTTTACCTCCTGAAGAATTTGGAAAGGCTGTGAGATTTTTTTCTCCTGCATCACTTTCAGCAGCACTCTCCCTCTCTCTCTCCCTCTCCCTCTCCCTCCCTCCCTTCCTCCCTCTCTCTCTCCCCTTTTCTCTCTCTCGTTCCCTGTTCCTCTGCTGCTCGCTCACTCCCTCTCACCCCATGTTTGCTGTGGCTCTGCGCTAATAGATTTCATATGTTACTGCAAGTTGACATCAGTCTCAAACTATGTTACATGTGATCTGCGATATTTCCTCAGGAAATCTGTCAGATATTTATTAAAGGCTAATAGAAATAAACCACCCTGGTTGTCCTATTGCTTGTCTTTATTTCCCTTCTTCTTCTTCGTCTGTGTCTTGTCCTGGTATTGTCTTGAGTAGATATTGTTGTACCGCTCTCAAAAGCCAGCACGTTTTCTATTATTGTTGCTCATGCTTTTAAAATAGCTTTTTTTTTTTCAAGAGACAATTTCCTTCCATTCACAAGAAGCGATATGGGTCAGACAGCGAGCGGGTTGGGGCTGCGTGGGGTCTTCCACTTCCTCCGTCTCCTTGTCTTATTGACTTTTCACCAAATCTTTCTTCTTATCTGTTCCTTCTAACATCCAGCTTTGCTTCTTTTGTTTCCCTTTAGGAAACTTTAATTTTGTTTTTAGCAATGGGGTTTTGTATTGAAATCCACCCGGTCCCAACCTGTGATAGAGTATTTACAGACACACAGTAGCAATAGCGTTAAAAGTGAGCATAAGTTTTACAGAACATCACGTTGAATCATCAGCCAGTCACATACTCAGTCACAGATTTAAATGTACTCCCATTTCAAGTGGGCTCAGTTGTTCTCTACATGTGCAAAGATACTGGCGTTAGTGGCCTGTGTCATCCAATCATGTGAAAACTGAGCTGATTAAGAAGCATTCTTAAAATAAATACAGGCACTAAGACTCAGGAATGGGGCTGAACTGTTCCAGTGTTTGCATCAGACCTGATGTTGACTTTCTCATTCTGATGTCAGACTGATCCCTCCGATCCGAATCCGTCATGCAGCATATAGAAATGAGGAAATCCTGGCAGCCTGTTGGAAGTCCTGGATTGTTTTGGACATATTCGAATTCTGTTGAAAGTCTTTGACCTTATACCTTATACATACATTCTGAGATTCACAGTCTAGAAAAATAAACTCAGAGGATGTTATTAATAATATCCCATGTGTTCTCACTAAAGTAGAACTGAACCCAGCTCTAAAGTCCGTACACTGACTGCCTGTAGCTCAGAAAACAGACTTTACTATGCTTTTGCTAGTTTATAAATCAACCAGAATACGTTAAAGATCTGTTGTTGCTGTAGTATCAACTTTCCAGATCACCCGCAACTTCTGGTTCAAATCTACTCTAGACCAGAATCAGAACCAGACATGGAGAAGCAACTTTCAGCTTCTATGCACCATAAATCTGGAACAAACTTCCAGAAGACTGCACAACTGCTGAAACACTGAGCTCCTTTAAGTGGAGACTAAAAACCCACCTGTTCAGAGTTGCCTTTGATTCATAAGTGGAAAAATATCGCCTGTATCTCAATTACTTACTGTATTATGTTGTCATGCTGTAGAGCACTTTGAACCAGACTGTTGGTGAAATGTGCTACACAAATAAACTTGACTTGACTTATCATCAAGCTAGCATGCTAAGCTAACTGTGCTGCAAAATGTTGTTAAAGCAGCATGGGAAATGTCAGCGTTATGTCTTCTGGACTTAAAATCTTTCTTTGTTGACCCTGTTTTTGACTAAATATCAATCACTTACGACAGAAAGACCAACATAGATTTAAACATAACATACAAACTAATTCTAAGCAATGTGAAAACACTGTCACTGGTCAACTATGCTAAAGGTGCTAACTTTAGCCCTTCATAGTTCCTTTAAGACTCTTGGAACTTATAGTCTTAATGGTTCTGGATCGTATTTATTCACCTCTTGTTGAAAATCTACATTTATCCGTGTAGATTTATGTGGACTGATCAAACCTGAACTGGAAAATTCTACTGTGTTCATGACAATGTTGTAGTATTCGTGAAAACCCAGAAGGAAAAAAAAATTCTAGGCAAACCTACAATTAGGCAAGCATAAAGTACTGTAAGAAATACTGCAAATACCAAAAATGTAAATTTGTGACTCATGTCCACGTAACCGTACAAAATCAGGTCCAACAACACTAAATATTAAAGAAACTGGAAAAATGTTCTGAAGCTGAAATGATCCTGCATTTGAATGAAGACATTGGGATAAGATTGGAACGTGGGGTAGCTCTGATGCTGCAGTATCAGTTCAGTTTGAGTTTTTACTGACATCATTAGACATCATTGGTCGTTTAAAATACACTTTAAGCATTTCCTCCAAAATATTAAGCTATGTTTTTGTCGATTGCTAATTCCGATGAAACATCGTCAGCTACCAGCCCAACCATTCGCTCTGCTCTTCTGTTTGTGTACAAATCTCCCGACGTACACTTCCACACGCAGCAGATGGGCCAACCGCCACGCACCCTCTGTCCCATACGTTACCTTCCCAGTGTGAAGCCAGACAATCCTGCGTGCCTGGAGCTGTCTCTGCACGCAGCGGGAGCAACACATTACCTTATAAAGACAGGTATTCAAACTTTGCATAAAACACCTCTGCTCTGTGTAAAAGTTGTCAGACACGGCTGAAAAGATACAGTAAAAGTCACGGGTTTGACTGGGGGCCACGCCGTTAAATATGTTCATTCTCTGGTCAAGCCACGGCGACGGTTAATGTAACCGTCACCGTTTCTATTTCATCTATATCTCCGGCCTCACATTCAGCCACGAAGATTCCAGATTTGCTGTCATGATCGATGTGAATTCCTTTTATTTATTTGGCGAAGACGATCGGAGGCTGGGATTACTTTGTTGTTTGAAAGTTTGATAGGAAGAGACAATTTCAGTGATAAGACACTTTCACTGTATAATTACTGCTTTGAGGATTGACTTTTTTTTTTTTTTTTTTTTCACTGTATAATTACTGCTTTGAGGATTGACTTTTTTTTTTTTTTTTTTTACAGTCTGTATATAATATATCAACGTTGGCGTTTGTTTTCTCTTTCTGTCATTGCCCAGAACGGCAGTGATGGAAAACAAACACATCAGCACTTGGCATCCTGAACCCTTAAATTGCCCTCCCTCTTTTCTTTTTCTCTTTTATCCTTTGCCCAACTGTGCTCTCTCTGAGGTCCCCTGGCTGCAGTACCCATAACTCACCCCAACACACCAACACCCACACTAACCTTTATGGAGCCGCTGAGACACCGCCAAAACGTAGGGAGGGAGAGGGAAGATGGACGGAAGAAGAGGGGCCTTCTTCCGTCCATCTTCTTTGTGTTTTGGGAACCGAGTCTCAGCTAAGAGCCGTGTCACAGGAGTGAGGGCGAAAAGGTTGCAAGACGGAGTGACAGAGCCACGGAGAAAGGGAGAAGACGGCAGTGACAGAGGGTGCCTGTCTGTCTCCACAACCGTCTATGTGTCTGTCTGTGGATTTATGTGTTTGTTTGTGTCTTCGTCCTCAAGTCTTTCACTTCCGTAATACATTCCACATTTTCGCTGTCGTCAGCATATCAAAATCTGTTTTCGACTTTCTCATTAATAGTCTTGTCAAAGGCGCAGCCTTCCGTACGTCCTAATTCTATCGACTTCTGTGCCGGCAAGGTTTTTTGTTTTTTTGTCTTCTTCTTCTTGTTCTTCTTTAAACGCACGGTAATCACATGAGTATGTGATCCGTATAAGAGCAGATACAGTCATGCTTGGATTTTGTGATTCTGATTTTTCGGTTTGAGGTCACGGAGGCGGTTGAGGTTGTTGCTGGAATCCAGTTCAGATGAGAGTCCCAGTTTTTTTTTTTTCTGGTTTTGTTCATAGCAGGTTTATGTTGCACTTTTAAAAATGCATCTCTGAAAAGGATAACAGAAAACCACTCGAAATCTCATTCAGTTCAATAAGTTAAAATGGAATGTACTGACAGATAGAAAAAGTTGTCTTTTTGTTCTCCTGCTAAATTTCTCTGGGAGTTTTTTTTTCTTTTTAAAGAAATAAAACGACAAATAACGATGGCAGCTTTACAGACACACCTCCGAAGTTTCATGCGTACCTTAGATTTTTTTTCTCATAAACTCCCATTTTGATTTGATTTTTTTTAGCAAAGAGCTTTAAACTGGCTTGCTGCAGAAATGTGCTCGTCAAATAAACTTCACTTAACTTGATTAGTAAATAATCTCAGTGAGGGATCGGGTTTTTATGGTTTTGCACACTTGAGTTCTAGTTTAAATAACTCTGGTTAAGACCAGATCATATTAAATCCTTGAACTCCAGAAATCACACAGGGTGTGTTTAACGTTTTTTTCCATGACTTCATGCGTTTTAGTGTCAGCAGGGTCCTTTATGCATGTTTGCACCCATGACAGTACAAGCACAACAATATATGCACAATACATGTACACCCTTGGTCTAACAGTTTTTAATGTTTTATATCGCAGCGCGTACAGAGGAAAATACGGAGCAGTGGGGGATTCAAAGGGATCCAGTCGGGCCTCCGACGAGTTAATCCGGTCCTTACTTTGCATGAAAACAAACAATTCCACCAAGTTTTAAACACGAGATCAAGTTGTCATTCTGACTGATGAACCTGGAGAAAGAATCGATGATTAGCTAACGTGTGAGTGAGTCTTCGCATTTTGCTTTGGTCCCTCCCAAGATCTACCCGGAACCGGGCAGGAAGGAAGGGTGACTGTGACTGCAGGCCACGCACTCCCTGATTCCACCTGACTTGATGCGTAAGGGGCATGGTTTTATCAGGAAAAAAAAAAACAAAAAAACAATACTGTCATACAGTCACAAAAAGGGAGTGTTTGGAGATTGGGTATGTTTGTGTTGTTGTAAACGAGTGTGACTGAGAGGTTAGACACCATATGGCAATGAAGTCATCCGGCCCAGCCTCTCTCTGGAAGTCACACCCAAGCCCCAGCGAGAGTCATGGGGTACTGAGACGAAAGCAAAAACAGCTTTTAATTGATTATGATAATCACCATCTAAATCAAGGAATCTCAACTTTCCTTTACTCCTCTTTGCACTCCTGCTCCTCTTCCACTTTCATTTATTCTACCCCACCCCAGGGGCTTGAGCTTTCTTGGCAGAATACTGGAGTGAGCCACCTGCAGAACTCTCTGCCCCCACCCCTTCGGCCCTAATCACACACATTTACATTCACACGCGCACGTGTGCACACACACACACGAATGGGCAATGCACAAATGCAAGCCCTCCTAGCCAGACACACAAAGCATCGCTCATTGCAACATGCATTATGTGTGTATGTGCGCAGTGCACTGTTTCCTCTTGAGAGCCTCATAGTTCTGCTCCAACATGTGGATTTGTACACGTGTATATTTTCAGTGCATCAGAGCCAGACTTTGTGGAGGGTTTTTTTTTTATATTTTATTCATCACTTTAAATAATTTCCTCGATCCAAGCAGATAACCTGTCTGACATGTTTTCAGACGCCCAGAAACAAGCAATTGTAGCTTCCTCTGGCTGTGACGTGAGAAGCACATCTGAATCTCGGCGCTAAACTGCAAGACAAACAGGGATTTTCCGTCATAAATCAACTTTACTTTCTGACTGTGGCCGTTCTCTGTTCTATTTTCCACTGCTCTTCTCCTCTCTGTCCTAGAAACAGTGCAAATCTGTGCCACTGATTTTCAGGTTTTTGGTATCTCTATTAACAGTATCTATTAAGCAGCAGTCATTTTTGTGTCATGCCTGCAGGTATATCAGGCAGAAAGATCTTTCAAATTTATGTGAAATTCCAGTTTGTTATAGCAAGATATGTACAGCTGATATAGAAAGTTCAGACAATACAGTTGAAAGGCTAGGTTTTCTAATATATATATTAGAAAACCTAATATATATATATATATATATATATATATATATATATAAATTCCAAGATGGATGGATAGATTGATGGATATGTAGATATGTAGCTAGCTAGCTATCAATCTAGCTAAGAACTGGTCCAGTTGACTTTTACAAACATATTTGGAGTCATATCTTCTCTCTTTATTTGACATGCCATCAAATAAAGTGAAGACAGTCATCATCAGGTGGAGAAAATGTGGTGCAACAGTTATTTCACCAAGAACTGGATGTTTGGCACTGGAAGTATGAACGGTTCCAAAGATCTGACATTGTTGGAGGAAAATACAAAACCTTCCAGGCTATGATAAGTTTAAAAGGAAATCCATATTTACTTTTTAACTGTTTTTTTTATTTTTTTATTTTTTTTTTGATAAAAACACAAAAACTGTCAAGGTGCGTTGTGTTATCCAAAAAGATTGCTGTAAAAAAAAATGAGGAGGTAAACAATTTAATAGTTAAAGTATGTGCACACTTATTCAACTATACTTCAGTCTGTTTTTCAATTAAGCCGCACTTTTTCTTGATTCAAGGAAGAAAATATTCTAAAATTATTTATGTCACCTCATTTTTACATTTTGAATAACAGGCCTTTAACAGGTATTTACAACTGTTTTATGCCCACCTTTAAAACTCTCTAGTACTACTTTAAGAACTAAAGTCCACGTTTGCATTCATCTTTTTTTCTCCTTGTCACGCAAATGCAAAACGCATGCTTTAGGACGAACTATGAATGTTCTGTTTTCAAACGATTTAAAAACATATCCTATGAGGGCCCTGCACCTCGGTCTGCTGAACCAGAGGGACTGTTCTGACTGCAGCAGCTTCAGAAGGAGGTCACATAGATTTACCAGACTCTGTTCAGTAAGAAGCAAGGTTGAGGTTTGGAGCTCCGCAGGCTTTCTCTGAGCGCCCGGTGTACGCAGCGCCAGTGTCACAGGACGCAGGGCTGACATGCCTGTGTTTGACTGATTGTAAACCAGCAGTCACTGGGTAGTTTCACTGCTCTGTCTACTGCTCCATGCAGACACATGGGCCGGCGGACGGGTCGGTCTGGGGACGTATCGCTCATCCAGGCTGTCTGCCCCATCTGAAGAGATGTCCAGGACAGAGAACTCGTTTACAATAGACAGAGGTGCGCCTATGTGTTTTGTTTTTTAAATGGCTTCTTTTTTTAACATATGGCTCATCTGAAGTGTGTTCTCATGCTCTCACAGGTATGACTAAGAGCTCGTCAAGTGTTCACTTTATAAATTTTGCAGGAAGGAGGTTTTTTTTCCCTCCCCTTCAGAGTCAGAGCATGCACTCACAGCGCCGCCACTGTATTACAGTTTTTCTCAGTCGTCTTAATGCAGTTCTCCAATCATTCTTGACATTTGCGAAACTGATTGTGCATTTCTTAAAATAATTTGTACAAACCAGAAAAAAAACAAAAAAAACAGCATGGATTACCTGCAAAAACCAGTTTCTCTCTCAAAAATCTTTTAAAAGTAAATATTGGTGTCAATGAACTTGCCAGTGCCTGAGAATGACACTGTGTTTGGATCAGACACTCCTGCTGTCAATGAAACTGACTCTGGAGGGATGTTCTGTTGTAAACTGTGGCTATAATTTTGATGACAAATTGTAATTGTGGGACATCGACGGCAAGAAGCCGGACAAAATTCACATTTATGCTTTTGCTGTAATTTCTGTCAGACTGTCAGTGTGTTATAGAAAAGAAAAAATAGAAATGCTCATTTCTACTTTTTTAACTTAATTTCCACTCAAAAATATTAAACAAACTAGGCAAATCTCTTAAATATATTTTATCAATTGCATAACTGCAACTAAAAAATTAAGTTAACATGAATAATTCTTCCTAGTACATTAGCAAGCACACAAAAAATTAAGAATATTACTGGAATTTTTGGTTGATGTTACTGACATTGTAGCTAATAGTTCTGAAATACGTTTCAGAAAACAAGTAGATCATTGGTTGAGCTAACGGTTCACACAATTACCTACGAAGGAAAAACTCAAGAATCACCTGGCAGCAACGTACCAATTCAGAACAGATTTAAGTAAAGGAAAAAAAAATGTATAGAAATATGTTTGACACGTTTTGGCAACTTCTTCAAGCGTTTTGCATGATGAAACTTGTGCTTAAATGTTGCTGAAGTAGAGGGTATCCAACAGATAATCCATAAAATTACATTTTGCTTAACGTGTCTTAAGCATTTATAAATGTAGGAAACAACAGAGAATTGTGCATAAAAGCATCTGCAACATGTTCACAGAAACTAACCCGCCTTTTTGATGATTTAAAGATTGAACAAAGTAGCTTTGAGAATTTCTATTCTGTTCTGAGAAATGCACTAAAGCGACCAGGAGAAACAGCAACAAGTAACTAGCAGGTGTGTGTTCGCTCTTTAGAGCCATTTCATATCGTCTGACCAACTCTTTTATTCGTCTCATCCGGGGTTTCACCCATTTCAGATTTAGAGTTATGATTTCAGCGTTTTATGCCGTAGATGCTCCCCCAGACTGGATTATTTTCCCTCCAACTGGATTTGTTTTACTACTTGGAGTTGATTGCGTTTGCTTTCCCTGGGCTCAAAAGCCTCCAAGCTTTGTTTGTTATCTAGGCTGGAGCCAGTGGCTTGAATGAACACAAATCAGAGCTACTATCATGCATTTGGCACTGATTGCACCTGTTGGGATGACTGCATCGTAAAATGTTTTCGAACCGCTAAATCAGAGCAATCTGTGCTTTCCAGTGGTACATCGCATGAGTAACCAATTACACAGAGCCGTTGTGTAAACTGCAAACGTGTGCTGATAACTGCAGAACCTCCCTCTGTTTGTCCGCTTTGGAAATCAGCTTTGTTTCGGTAGAATGCACCGTCTTCGACTTTCAAAGAAACACACGGCAGGATTCAAAGAAGTGAAAATGCAAGACAAATGTATTACCTGTTTATTAGATGATTATCTTTTCGTCCTTGCCTTCATTTTCTGAAGGGAGGTTTCTTTAGCCTGCCTTGTTCATGGCAGGTTAAAGAAATGCATTTTATGTATGGAAACAAAAGTGCAGCATAAAGTTTTATATTTGCAGTTTTCGGAGCCAAGTTTCTTCAGCTGTAAAATGGTTAAAAAAAAAAGAAAAAAGAAATGAGGATCTCCAGAGCATTCAAACTCGGAGCTATCAGCGCGAGAGAGAAGTTACCTTTTTGTCATCCAAATTCTTTCTGTTTCTTAGAAATAAAAGATTAGGGATTACTGGTACTCTTGATGCATTCTCAGTTTAAAGTGGAAGCGCAATCGAGCTACCATCTGTTGTGACTGTAGTTGTCTGCAAACTACCAGATAATGATAGCAATATCTGTCCAAACTTCCCCTTAGTAAATGCTTCTTTTTCCAGCAATGCAATCTGGCAAAACGTCTGTATCTAATATGGAACAGCAGGAGGGATTATGAGCAGAAAAAAACATCAATGTAATAACTAGATTTGAATGATTGCAATCAAAACTCACAAGAATTTAGATAACAGATGAGAGTAGATTAATAGGTAGACTAATCTGTTTTCACTGTACATTAGTCTACAATAACAGTATTATTTTTAATTAATTTCTGCTCTTTCTTGTCTGACTTCAACTGTTTTTTTTTAAACGTAGACTTAAGACAGAGCAGAACAAATATTACATATTACAGAAATTGTTTCTTCTCTTGTTTTTAAGCCAAAAACTGACATTACTGTTAAATTGTGGCCTATTGCAATCACATTCTACTGACTCGTTTATTACTATCACTGGGTAATACTCTAGGAAGACGTAGATGTCTAGTTAAATATTCTCTTTCATCTAATGAAAGCTCATGGGGAATGTCCCTAAAGCAGTCATATTCACATTGTTTGTCAGATTAAATGTCATTTTTCAAAATGAAACATTTTTTATTAGCCCTACATGCGTGTCAGAAATATTTCGTGTTGCTCTATGTAAATTCAAACCGTTAATGTCTTGTTTCCATCAGCTGCAAGAAAATAATTTTCAGCAATGTTCAATAAAATCAACATTTTTTACATATAAGTGTATATGAAAGGGTCAGCAAAGGCTTAGTAAGGTGACTTCTTAAAACTGTTATTGGCACTGGAGTTGATTTAGGACATCAGAGTAAAAGGGGATTGAAAATAAAAATTTGACATGCTTTGGACAGTTTTGCTTGCCAAATCATTTTTCTTCCACTTCACGTTTTTATTATCTTCTGTTTTCAATTAAAGACGCTGCTAGATTTATAAACATATCATTTATAAATCTAGCAAAGTATAAAATATTTTCATTTCTGCTGCAATGGACTGCAGGTAAAAAGTAGAATGTGAGCATGTGATTTTTGTTCTTATGCAGCGTTTAGTTTCATGCATTGAAAGTAAATATACGTTCAATTCTTTATGCAAGAATATCATGCAAGCAATTTGAGTTCATACCAAAAATCCTTCTTAAAGCTCTTCCTTGGTCTCTCTATTTTCCCTACAGTTGTTACTATTAAATATGATAATATTTTCCACAGAGGAGAATAAAATCAACTTAAGAAAATACAATATGAAGAGCTTTCCTTCTCCTTAACCATGCCCCAGGTTTTTCTTCTCACTACACATCCTGCAGGGCAAAAAAACAAGAGTATGTACTGACATTTCTGCTGCTTAAATAAGCACAGATGAGGGTTGGAGCTCAAGGCAGTATCAGTGTGACTTCACAATTCCAATTGAAACATCTGCTAGGGTCATTAGGACTGGATCATATTTGAACCCCAGCTTTCTGAGTGGCTCTGGGCTTCATTCAAAGAAATCCAGGGAGATTTTCCCCTCCAAACTGAAAAAAAAAAAAAAAACGGATCTGGAATTATCGCTTTCAGGTGTTTCTGTTCCGTCTGTTCAAGAGCTGCTTTTTTTTTCTCTCTCTCTCTCGCTCTCTTTCTCACTGTGTGTTACAGCCAGTGAGTATGTGAGGATGGATCTGTTATCATTAGAAATGTTTCACAAACTCAGTGCTCACTCTGTGAACTAGAGCAGTTGCAACCACAGACAAAAAAACCACATGAGACCCGGAGCGGTGACGCAAGACGCTTGCTGGAGCGGAGCCTGGGAAAGCGTGTCACTGAAAGTGCAGCGGTGCATCTTACATCCTCCTAAAGTCTGCCCGAGTCTTGTAATGAAACTTTTGGAAATTTATGTACAATAGCATCGGCGGGTTATGGACTTTTTTGTGGTGAGAAAGTGACCGTGCTTCAGAAAACGAGCCGCGGCACGAGCAAAGTTGACGAAGCAGAATTACGTCTGCTTGGCTAAAAAATGTGATGAATTTAGGGGATTTTTTTGGGGGGGAGGGGGGGAAATAAAAATAATAATAAAAAAAAAATCTAAAATTTATACATGGCAAACATATTTCCATGTTTTATCCTATTATTTAAATTACCGTGAATTCAGTGCACAATAAAAGGGCACAGTATAAAAATAGATTTATACAAGCAAGCACTAGTCAGGTGTACGGCTGGAAAGCATTGACCTTCTTTCTAAATAAATTTACAAAGTTGTCCACAAAATGGCATAAATCAGAAGTTTCAGTTAAAAGTGGGAAGATAAAATAAAAATAATATCTGAATTAAAATCTGAATATCATTTGTTTTTACTATGTTTTAAATATGTTTGAATTATTAAAAAAAAATTGTCAAAAAAGATCAAATTCAATTAAGCAAATGGGAATTTTTTAAAGTTTTTTTTTTTTTCAGTGCAGTTTTGCGCTGCTCTCAGCAGCATATTTCTGAGATTAGGTCTCCATGGATACTCTGGCTAATATCTCAAATGTCAAAATTTAATTATTTTCTCCATTTTTAAGAAGATTGTGAAACAGAATACTTTTACCATATTTCAGCACAATACATGTTCAAATGAAGCACTGTTGAAACATTGAAAATGAAATCCATATTCATTGTCATTAATAATAATTTAAAAAAAACATGTAAAGTTACATCCAGTCCTCCAAATCCAAACGGGTCTGAATGTGTATTTTTCACTTTCAGTTGTGAATAGATCCGTATGGATCAGGCACCAATTTCAAAACACGTACTGTACCCACTTTGAATATCGATTTATGGTAACATTACAGGAAATATGATTAAATGAGTCCATTGATAACATATGAGATAAAGTCTCTTAGTTGGTTTGGTTTTAATCTGGGGTCATGTGATCTAAATGGGGATCAGAACTAACATTGACAGGAGCATAAAATGATACAAAGTGTTTTAGACACAATAATTTAACTAGATTACACATTTGATTTGAGAACCTTTAAGCATATTCATGTTTAATTAAGATACCAAATGACAACAAAAGAACATAATCTCATACACATGCACACTCACTCCGTCATTTGTTGTCGCTGCAATAATGTCAGAGAAGAATCTGATTGAACGACAGGACTTCCTGTACTTCCTCTTAAGAATAATTCCACTGTTCTACTCAAAATGGCCGCGCTTATGTTGGCGATATTTTGGTTCCAGTGATGTCAGTAATGCATTACTTAGTCCCCTATCATTCTAATCTGGCCCTTTTTATTTGTCTGGTATCTAACGCGTTTCTATTTCTAATCCAGTAATCAAATTAAAGTTGATTCTCCAAGTCACTGCGTGTTTCTATTTTTGTCCTTTTGCTTAGTAAAAATATGCTCTTTTGCTTTCCTTTTGCGTCTCGGCGAGTGATGTCTGATGTATGTGACAGATCAAAACAAATTGCAGCCATGGCGACCGAAGCAGAAGGAGACAGGAGTGAACAGAAGTATAAAATTCAGTTTAGGCAGAATCTGGGTTTGAAACTGGTAGCTCTGATAGCTGGAATCGCTGGTAAAAACGTGTTTTTGTTTCTCCTAACTAACCTCATCCTGACACTTAAATACTGCAGGATACTGACTGCTACTACCCTTCCGCAGAATCCCTCCTAAAACAGTTTTATGTATCCCTCGGACAGATTTGTTGGTTTATCCACATCTATACGGGGTCTGTATTCTTCATAAATTGAATTAAGAGGCACGCTGGCATCAACTCTGTGAAAACTCAACAAGGAGAAAGACGCAGCAACAGTCTGCAGAGCTCAGCTACAAAGTGTTTTCTTTGGAACACTTGAGTGACTGTGAGTCAACATTGATACTGGCAGGATCTGGAAATACCACGAAATCTGGAGAATTGTGTATTCTTGTGACCGCCAAGTATGTGCCAGAAGCAGACAACAAGTTTTAGGTGTTTTCACAACTTAGTGGGCACACTTTTGTAATGAAAACTTTCTTGTAGCTATTAACTTGTATTCACACATCTTTGAGCTTTTTCACATTTTGTCATGTTACAGCCAAAGCCTTGACTGTTTTTTTCTTTCTTTTTTTTTTTTTTTTACTGATATTTGATGTAATGGAACAAGAAAATATGTTATGTAATTGTGAAATACAGCTGAAAAACAACGTGGTTTGCAATTTTTAAAAAATATATGATTTTGAAAAGTTTGGCATGCATTTTGTGACTGGCCACAACAAAACCAGGAATGAGTCTTTTGAGTTGTTCACAGATTCTGAAAATGTGAATCCTAATCTTGCTATTGATTCGAAGCACATGGATTAAAAAAAGAAGCAATGTCTATTTGAATGATGGCACTCTGAAAACAAGCCTGGGGAGAAAACAGGCCTCAAACTTGCGGACTAATGGTTTTGTGCTATGTATCATAATGGTCTTCTAAAAACAACAAAAGTTCTGAAACTGAGAAAGTGAAAATTTTTCCTTCAGACGTGGGCGCATCCGATCATAAAAGCTGCCCTGGTGTGTTCAGAATTCTCTTTTCTTCTCTCATAGCGTTTACAGTAAAGGTTACCGATCTCTGTCTTCTTGAAACGTCGTCAAGGCGACACTAAGTGTGTTCCTTTCAAAATGTGCAGCTTATTGGGCTAAACCAGTAACAAAAGCGTGTGAATCGCCAAACAAAGCCGGTATGTTAATGAGCTATGAGTTTCACCACGCCAACCAAACTCGAAGCGCCTGCCGATCAGATGTACTCTGTAAACAAACCAAAATTAAACACAAAGTTTACCATTTCAAAACCTCAAAAACTTCTATTAAAACATGGGGTGGTTTCTTCGTGACTTCAAGCAGCATATTTTGCACAAAGAAATTGGTGGGGGTTTTTTTCCATTTCTGCATCGACGACATGTTCCTGGTTTTGCCATGGAGCATCATGTTTGTGTTTAGTACTTTACTCTGATAGGACTAATGTGAAATTCAACCAAATCCATTCAAAGGTAATCTGATTAGTAAGTACAGGTTGATTTTGTGTATTTTAATCTCAGTACGGTGTAAGCACAACCTTTTTGTGATGGTTCTGTGACGCTCACAGGTTTGTCAGGGATCGTTAATGAACAAACAGCATCTTAATGACCAAAGAAACAGCTTGTATGAAGGGGAATAAAGCAGGATTATGTTGTAAAGTGGTAACCCAAGTTTGTTAATATCAAAGATCCAATCCATTATCTAAAAACAGAGCAAGTCTACCGAGACGCGACTGTTATCCTAAACTGAGGATCATTAATCAAAGAAACATCTAACAGGACGTGTCTCTGGAGGAGCTACCAAATTAGTTAACAGCATTTTGGTTTTTACACAAGAATCACAAGGGAAAAGCAGTTGTTTAAAAAAAAAAAAGAAAAAGAAAAGCCGTAAGAAGTTACATTTGTAGAATTTTTTGCAGGCCATAAAAGAGACTCTACTGCTCAGAATGAAGAGTAGTTTTGTGTATCGAGGATGAATGATTGGTGGCGTATCAACCTCTGACCGAGAACAAAAGACCTTGTGCAGAAAGTTATCAAGAAAGACACTATTGCTCAAAAACCAACATGAAAAACCAGATTAGAGTTTATAAATCACTCAGAGTAACAAGGACCCTAATAGACATGTCCTGTTGTAGATTAACCTAAAATGTTCTGAACATGTTTGGTCTTAATGACCATTGTTACACTTGGAGGGAAAAGCGGGAAGCTTGTGAGCCCAAGAAGACCATCCAAACACCCTGATGGCACCACGTCAAGTGGCTGCTTTGCTGTGGGAGAGATGAGAGCAAAAAAACAAAACAAATAATAATAATAGTTGAAGGCCTAATGAGAAAGGATCATTATTTGGAAATACTAAAGCAACATTTCACGACATCTGGCAGGAAGTCGATGCTTGGGCATAGTTGGCGTTCCAAATGGGAAATGACTTCAATCATACCACTGACATAGTTATAAAAGCTGCTAAGAATAAGAATAACAAAGCTGATATTTTGGAGAGGCAATTGCAAAGGGCTCGTCTATAGAAAATTTTGTAGAAAAAGTACATGTGGATTTGAAAAGGTGTGTGTGACTCAGGCAGATTGCTAATCTGACATGGTGGCCCCAATTCTGTCAGATGCAATGGGAAGAATTAAAGCAAACAATTGTCAGAAGGTTGAGGGAAGATAACCAAAACATTAATTTCAAGTCAAACAGCTTAAAGGCATTTCTACTAAGTTCTAAAATGAACATGATGTTCATTTCTAGATATAAAAATGGCAAACAAAACTGGTACAATCCTGCTTTTCACAAATAGGAACAATTTTACTTTATTTATCTTTATTAAGATGATAAAAGTCTCAAAATCAATCTGGCCATAATTATAAGAAAATGGTTTCCAACTTGTAAGCAGTTCATGACAGAACTGAAACACGTCAGCAATAAGTTTCCCCAACGGGAAAATGCATTATGCAACAATACCACAATCAGCTGCAGTGTGCTCACAAAAACAGAACTGCCTTGTTGAGTTTACTAACACATGAGGGGAGGTTTGCACATCACAGAATGACAAGATAAAATTCCACAAATCTTCTTCATGAGACAAATGAGATAATCTCTAAAGGAAAAGTGGATAACTTTGAAGAAGACACAAACTTCTGTCAAAAAGTCAAAGTTTATCTGCACACATGAAATCTCCATTGTTGTTTGGCATAAAACTATGCAGTTTCAAAAATCATTCGTTAGATAATTTTTTTTTCTTTTACAGAAGCCCGTTTTGATTTTTTATTTGAGGATGTCCTAATTTAAATCTTTTTTTTTATCTTTTTTTTTTACATTTTACAGAAAACTGTAAGACATGTAAGGTTATTTTCTTCAGTTTTGATTGCTTATGTTTATTAATTGAACTGTTCAGTATTTTAAAGTTAATATTAAATATCCACATGCCACAGTATGTCAGGAAAACAAACAGGCAGTGGTGAGATGTACTAATGTGTTTGTAAATCACCAGATACCCAGAACAAAAAGAATTGAAGAAGAGAAAAGCAGCAGAATATAAACAATGACATTAACAATGTCTGAACTCGGGTGAACAACCAAATCTGTGATCAAAGCTACATCACCCAAGCTCACAGTGAAATGCTTCATGAGGATTTTTTTTTTTTCTTTCTTTCTTTCTTTCTTTCTTTCTTTCTTTCTTTCTTTCTTTCTTTCTTTCTTTCTT
>NW_015114931.1:157850-176142 GCF_001443285.1 Poecilia latipinna
AATTTGTAACATTTTTGTGAAAATGTTGATCAAATGTGAAAATGATCTCCTCCAACTCCTCCCTGAGCTACTGTTATGTTCTGAAAAAACAACCAATCAGAGTCAGGAGGAGGGTCTTAGCGCTGCAAATCTCTCTCATGTACTTGTTGCTAAATTTGCTAATAGCTGAGGAACAACAACTTACTGCTACAAGAAAGCCATCAGAAGCTATGCTAACTAGCTTGAGCATTCACCACATGCTATGCTAGCTGCAGCTTAGCAGAGAGCAAGGAGGGAGAGGGGACAAGCAGTGCCCAACTAGATTGTGATTGATTGCATTAAGACCCGCCTCTTGGCTCTGATTGGTTGTTTCAAGTTAGCACTTCATTTCATATTGTCATGACTTGGTGACAGTCTCAACAAATATGTAAACAAATATTTTGTATGACAATTACTGCAGCTTTAAAGAGACTAGAAAGTTAAATGTTAAACAAAAGTTTGAATTAAATGTCAGGAACAAGTGGGTATTTTGTGACGAAAAGGAATGGGAGGGGGTTGGAGTTCAAATTGTGAGAAAGGATTTCCATCATTACGTCTAGTTTGGATATCCCCCCGCCCCAAAAGAACTGAAATTTTAAGTTTTAAGTGTAATGGTTGAGAAATTGATGCAGATTGACTTTTACTTGCTGTGCTACAAACGTTTTCACACCAACACAAATTAGTTTGAAGAATTATTGTTCACAAGAGTATAGACGCAGAAGGATCAGGACATATAAAGCGTGTGCGAGGTTTTGTGTGTGGTATGTATATCAGTGTGTGAGGGCATGGGTGTATGTTTGCTTGTAAGAGGCCCAGTGAGTGGGAGAGTCGGGTTCTGCTGGGACTCACAGCTGTTTCATGGGACTGTTCCAGGAAGAACTGCTGGACTTGTTAGTGTTTACTGGCATCCACTTTGTGTGTGTATTTTTACATTAATGTGTTAGGCTGGGTGTAGGTCTGCTTTCGTTTGGCCATGTACTGCTCTATTTCTCAACCGTCTTCCAACGTATCCGGTCTCTCTCTGAATTTTGCTTCGAGTCTTAAAAAAAAAAAAAAAATACAGGCACTGAGCCATGTTTTTGTAAGTCCCAACAGTGATTCATTTGGCCTTGGGTTGATGGAGTCATGTCAGTTTCAAAAGTCACCGGTTCTCCTACAAGCATTCAGCAGTATCAGAAATCGTTCGTCTGCAAGTTAATGTGTTACAGAAACACTTAAAGCTGTTTAAAAATTGAGGGCTTCCAAATGTACAAGGGGTCCTTACCAGAAATCCTCTTGTAATATTTTGTTGTCATATTGGCTGCTCAAAAATATTTCTTGTTTATGTTACCATTTGTCAGCAGGCTCTTCATTATATCAGTTGAGTCTGGATTTGGTTTCTGGTCTTCTGAGGTACTCAAACACAGATCACTGTCTCGTAGAAATGATTCTGCCGTAGTAGAGAAGAAACTAAATGTTTGGCTCCAAGCTGATTTGTACATTTATGATCAGTCTCTGTTCAAGACAGCTGTGGCTCAATGGGAAAATTGTTGCCTTTCTGTCTTCTCAATACCATATGTAGACATGTGTGCTTGTGGGTAAGGTGCCTTACAGTAATCTGTCTACCAATCAAAGTATCAGTACAGGGAGTTGTGTGCAATGTGGTGTGACTTATGAAGAAGTACACTAAGGTCAAGAAGTGGCCTAGCCAAGCTCCAGACCGCAGTGCTGCAGATATCTGTACTGAGATGAAAGTGTAAATAATCAAGTGGCAGCCAGGAAACACAAGACTTCTACAATGACAGATTTTTATGTAGAAAAACAAAAGGTTGAGGAAAATAACAATAATTTGATAACTATGAGCTTATTTTTCTTTCATTTACAAAATATCTCATTTATTGTTGATTGGATAAACATCCTCATTTGAATAAATCATGACACTTCACACAGATGCTATTTAGTCGTTACTAGAATGTTTTCTATTATGACTTTTTATTGCCCAGAACAATAATATTTAATATTTTTGTGCTGCTTTTATTATATTTGATCCAAACTACTTAAAGGTGGGCGATTATTTAAATTGACTTTTGGAAATCCTCAAGTCTCCCATGGCAACCATTTAGGGGTGCCTTAACGTTTCCTCTCCTTGGAGCCTTTTGGAACGGCAGTAAACGGCATAATGGTAAGGCATTGTTGTGATGACTTGCTGAAGGCGGAGTCTCTGAAAAAGCTGGAGCATCTTAAAGAGACAGAAGCCAATTTCACTGTATTGGATTGCAAAGTCAAAACGAAGTCGGTTATCTTTTTTTAAAGTTTTGTTGCTCTGGTGGCCTTTATTTGAAAGTAGTTCGAAAGAGGGTAATGAGAGAGGGGGAAGACATGCAACAAATGTCACCAGGCCGGGAAACTAACCTGCGACCACCACTACAAGGACTAAGGCCTCAATACGTGGGTTGTGCTTTGCCCCTGCGCCACCACAGCACCCCCTGAAGTCGGTTATCTTTGATATGTACAGAATTGTTATAACTGCGGATAACATAGGTACTTGGTTGTGCTGTAAAATAGGATTATGTGTCTGAAAATACAAAATATCACTGTTTAAAAACAACCATCAAGGAAACATCTCTGTAGCAATGGAAGTATCTTTCTGTTCTAGACTACCAGTATTACGTTTACCTCAGTGCCTCAGTGTTACCCTTTTTTACACCTATTTTCCATCTGCTCATTTCCTCAGCTGTGTTGCATCCAGTAATCGACTCCTGGGAAATGTACATTTCCTTAAATAAAGAAATGTACATTTCCTTATTTACATCCAATGTACAATGTACATTTAAGGAAATGTACATCAGCATTAGAGTAAGACAAAAAGAAAAAAAATCCTTTCTTAAATCTCAGCATATTTATATATTTTTTATATATATAAAATTATTTTTTTAAGCCTTGATGAATGAAGTATACGTTTTCCATTTTCTTTCTTTCTTCCATGCAGCGCATCACTACATAGTATATGATGGGTCCTGAAAACTGCATGGATTTCTGGTCTCTTTCTGCTGACAGCCTGTCAACTTCCTCATCTAAATTCATCTACTGGTTGCTTCTATAGTTGCATAAAATCAAAATCTTCTAAATTCAGACAGATTTTTTTTTTTTTTTTTTTGTTTTGTTTTGTTTTTTCCGTGCAGTAATTTAACTCTGACAGACACAGAGTAAATAGTGAGCTGGATATATGTCTACAGGAGACGAGTTGTGTAACTATCATGTCACTGTAAGTCTCCTCAGTCTGTCATGATTTAAAGGGACAGATGAGCAGACTAAACACGGTGAGACTGGCCTTTCTCTGCATTAAGCTCTGAGGTGTCTGGGCCAGGTAGAGACAGCACTAATCTCTCTCTTGTGTTGGTGTGTGTTTGTGTGAGAGTCCCTGTAAGATGTGAACAAGAGAGCTTCTTCTTCAGGTGATCAAGACGAAAACATGATACCTGGCAGGATATGATGTCACCTTCAAATAGTTGTGTGTGTGCGCGTGTGCGTGCATGTGTGTGTGTGTGTGTGTGTGTGTGTGTGTGACAGAGGGATTTGCCGTTGAGTCTGCTCTTAAGGAATGCTGAATGTTTCTCTTCACTTACCGTGTTGATTTGTGCTTGGGTCTCATGTTCAAAAGAATTTCCCCTGAAAACCCTGAGTAACATGGAAACCACAAAGATGTGTGTGTGAGTTGTAGTGTGTGAGGTGAGCAAACTCGTATGTGTACAAGTTTATAATCACCAGGGTCTGACTCTGGGTTAAAAAGAGAGGGAGAATAAACTATAATGTAGTATTATGGATGCATTTATTATATTGTCACATCAGGTCAGACTAGTTTGGATATTTACCCCCAAAATCACCGTTGGAAAAAAAAAAAGTTTATTTATTTTTATGTTTTTTGTGTGGTCTATGTAAATGCATTTCATGACCTGGGACATTTAAATGTGACACAAAAACAATAAAATAATAAAGCACATAACTGTAACTGTAGAAACAATTCTTACAAAGTTTTAAAATCAGTCATCTTTAAGTGGTCTTGAAAAATTTGTTCAACGCTAACAAAAAGGTCTTATTTCATAATTTTGAATGCTGTTGCAACTGATAAAGCAACATGCATCAGAGATGGTGTCTTATGGTTATGTATCATTTATATAAAAGTGCTTTATATATCTTAATTGAAGCAGATATAAAAGAATATGGCCTCTGGAAAATCACATATATGCAGCCTACAAGTAGAAAACTTGTTCATTTTTCATAGATCAAAAAACGGATAATAAATGTCTATTCATATATTTCCACTTTAACAAAAAAATTGTCACATTATTATTTTATTTATTTCAGTTTTTCCTGTACTTTCTTTTACACCCAACGTTCTTTAAATCCAAAGCATAATCAGCTGCAGGTAGCATAGATCTTCCCACTATTATTTCTAGATAGCTTTGACAGTCTATAGTTTGGCCACTGACTCAAAAAGATTTAAAGTGCTAACAAATGGCAATGTAAGTATAAAATGAGCGGATGTGGGGGAGTATTATTTTATCGTTCATTTGGAAAATGTTTCTATAATGACTCTCAATTCAGTTTGGCTGAAGATCATGTTTTCTTGGCAAAAGAGTCTGTCGACTGTACCAGATACCTTTCAGTTCCAGCCTTCTGCTGCTTTGGGTCTTATGGGGAACATCTAGTAAGTATCAGCGCATATGTTGATTCATCAGTCTGCATCACGCTGTCACTGGGCAAAACATTAATTACAATGTTGGAAGTGAACCCATCGTTTTTCATTTTTACATTAGTTCTTCTGTTTAACAGACATACTGTGCTGTGAAAAATGTCCGTATCACTTCTACTTTTTCCACATTTTGACAAATTGTTGCCCCAAACTTTAATGTATTTCATTGGGTTTTCATGTGGCAGACAGACACAAAATCTCAAATAACTGTGAAATGGAACAACAGGAATCATACTTTGCAAATAATTCTTGCAAAAGAATGGCATAGTGGTTAGAAGTGTTAGAAGTATGGGCTTTATGCATGGAGTCGCATGTTCTCCCTGTGGATGCATGGAGTCTCTCTCGGTATTTCTTCCCACTGTCAAAAAGAAAACAAAAACATGAATATTCTATTAATTAATTTCTCTACATTGTCCTTATAGGCATTAGTGGGTGCATGGATGTCACTTCTGTGGTCCTGTGTTGATCTCTGATGGGTATTATGTATTATTTTTTATGTTATTGTTTTTTTCTCATCTAACAAAAGGGCAAAACGTCCCATGACGGCTGCAATCTGAGGCGCCTGTCTGCCCATGTTATTGTTATTAGTTTTTTTTTTTATTGTTGTTATTTGGATGGACTGTACTGAAACCAATTTTGTTGTGCTTCTGCACTATGACAATAATGGCTGATTCTGATATCATGCTATAAAGTTGTGCCCTCATCAAAAACATACCTGGAGTATTGCCTTGATTCTTTTCATGTTTCGAGTGTTTTCTCTCACAGAGCTCTGCCTATGTCCACAAAGCTCCTCCTTGGAGCTTCTTAAAGAGACAGAAGCCAATTTCAAAGCGTCAAATTGTGAAGTCCAATTTCTTTTAAGTTACGTTTGACATACACAGCATTTTTATAAGAACTGAAGGTAACATGGTCACTTGATTGGGCTATAAAATGGGACTATCTGCCTAGAAATGCATAATACTGTCCCTTTAAGGCATTTTAAATGATAAATCGGATTGTCCGTTCTAACTTAGGTTGCTCTTGCAAATGAGATCTTTTCTTAGTTAGATTTATCTGTGTAACTAAAGGTGAAATAAAAGAAAAAACAATTTTCCAAGATGATCAGGCATGCAGTATTACAGCAAAAAAACTGGTCAAACAACCACGCATCATATTTTCAGATTTGTATTTGAACATTTTTTCTTGATACCACGCATATTTTTTCTTACACCAACACGCCTTTGCATTAAACTACAAAAATCCAGAAAACACACATTGTAAATTTTCAGGTTGTAATGCAAGAAAATGCAAAGAAGTTCTTGAGTGTTTTTGTAAGGCTCAACATTTACATGTAGATGATCCAGACTTGATTTTTTTGTTTTCCTAGTGTGAGTTTATACGTGTGTACGTTATTGGAGTATGTGAGGTAGAGATTACACTGAGATAAGAGCAGCTGGAATGACCTCAGGAGTCCCGCACAGGCTGCAGAGAGGGACACAAGAGAGAGGAAATGGGTCGAGCGGCCAGATTCAGCTGTGTATATATTCTGCAGGGATCTCAAAGTGGTCGCGTACCCATCCTCCCCTGCCTCTCCCCCTCCGCCCCGTCGTTCCCTCCCGTCCTCCTTCAGTTTGTTGGCCGGCACCACACCATGCGTCTCAGGGCAGATTTCTCCCACAGTTGGGAGTGCTGGGTTGTGTGGCGGCCTGTTTATACTGGAGCGTGGACTTCCTAGTGGCAGCCTGCACCTATCTAAACATCCCCCCGGCCGCTGCTCTGTGTTCCCGGCCTCGCATAGCCTCCACCCCCCAGCCCCGCCGCTGCCCCCACCTCCTCCTCCATCAGTCGCTTCATCCTTTCTCGGCACTCACACCCTCTTCTGTTTTATCACTTTCTTCACTGCTGGGTTTCGTCATTATCCATACTCACTGTTTGCTTTCCGTAGAATCCTTTTGTCTACTGTAACTTGTTGTCTTCAGTGTCCGAATCACGCCATGTCGTTGACTTTTTCCCATCAGTAAGTTTCTCATTGTTTTGACTTTTTTTGCAGAAGTTTGCAAAAAAAGTTTCATCGTATGTTTAAGCTGAGATATTTTTGTTTTGTTTCCAAAAGGCCCTGAATCTGATGTTTTCAAGTTGACTTGATTATTTTTCTCCAGGCTTTCTGGACCCTTAAGGCATACATGTAATTATGGAGGCACCAACATGATAAAACAAGGACAGCTTTGCTGCAGAATACGTGTCAAACTCGAGGCCTGGGTGCCAAATCTGGCCCAGAAAGGGTCAAATGTATAGAACGTTCTAGATAACATTTGTGTGCCTAAATAGCATTTTATCAGTCAAATTAAGGCAGTTTTTTCTTTATACTGCCAGATTACATCATTGTGAAAAGATGTTGAATATCATGTAGTTTCAAGAAGTAGAGACAGCTATTTATTAGTATTTTTAACAGTTTGTTATTGGTTAGTTTTATTAATACATTCAGGTTCATACTAGAATATCTGAGGATATTTATGATCTTGAATTGGCCTCAAATAAAAATGAGTTTGACAAACCGGCTGTGGAGACAGTCCAGTGAGATACTTATGGTTATACATCTTCCTACTCAGTTTTGGACATAACAATGAGTTTGTCTGGTAAAATCTGGGACAGAATTTTATTATTTTAATCTGGGCCAGTATGGAATAAAGAAGCTTGAGAGTGAAATAAGAAAATCTTTGAGATTCCACATATAAATGTTCTACTCCATTTTATAAAAATGTTTTAAGAAACTAGAAGATTTTGCAAGAAAGTTAGCTATTTTCTAAATTGCAAGTGTTTAACCAATTGCTCTTTTACTAACCTTTGCGGAGCAGGAAATTTGTTTTAGACTTCTCAAAGTGTAACATTCGATGCTCGTCGGCCCATGTCTTTAATTCATATTGAATGAGCAGTGCTATTGAGATATAATAGTATAAAATTTCAGCGATGGTGGTCAGTAGCTGTCAGCGCCCAAGCATCTCTGGGATGCGGTCTTACGTGTGCAATTGCCCGTTGGCCCAGTGGGCCTTACCTGGAACATCAGATGGCCACTCCACCTTGGTCTTCACACTTGACTGTAAACTGTTCCAGTGATCACTGTAGATCACGGTTTGATGAAGCCCACAGAACCACATCATCTGCAAAAACAGAGACCTGAGGCGGAGGCCACCAGACCGAGTCCCCTCAACATCTTGGCTGTGCCTAGAAATTCAGTCCATGAAGCCTGTGAACTGAATCAATGACACAGGGCAACCTTGGCAGTGTCCAATGAGAAAGACTGGCAGCAATGCAGATCAAACCTTGGCATTGGTTGTACAAGAAAAAAATGAACAATATCAAGGGGCCTTTCACCCCATAATCCCAAAGTACTTCACATACAGTAGGACTCCTCAAAGGACACAGTCAAATCCAACATTAAGAAATTCCATTTCAACCCAGTTTATTTTTATAGTGCCAACTCAACAGATATTGTCATAAGGTACCTTGCAAGAAAAGAAAAAGTCAGTTGAATATTGCAGACAGATTCAGATTTTCATACATTCTTCTTCATCCTAGTTGTTAAGTTTCACCAGCTCTACTTAATGCTTTCCACAGTTCCACAAAGCCCGACTTCAGTTTTAAAAGCTCACATCTGGACATGGTTGGCGTGAACAGTGATTCATGTTGTTTATTTGTACTCTGAAGTCTACATTTTTGTGTTCCCCACTGGAAATGCAACATTACCCCTTTGGGTCACAATTCGAATATCGTACAGACCAGAGTTCAATATCCGTTGTGGCTGCTCAACCATTTTGCATATTTGACATTAGCACTTCTGACAGTTTGCATCTCATAAAATCAGGCTTTAAAAATTTCTTTACAACCTCGTTTTGTGAACATGCTTCCTTTAGCGCAAAATGAGGAAAGTACATTTTCATCTGTTGCATTGCTGCAGTAATTAGCATCAAAATAGCCATTCCGACTAGTTTACCAACATGCAGGTAGAATTGACTAATCTCAGACGTGGCGGTCTTTCTAAGATCCGAACTTCAACTTCTAATACAAATCAAACAGAGGACAAGGAAAGGACAGATGTTTTGTAAGACATTAAGCTAAAGATCCCATTAGAAGTTCACTACGTTGACTGCAACATTGGCTCATCTCTTGAATTTAGGTGCTTGAATGGTTTATTGGCTACCTCGACGTTTCCTGAAAATAATAAAAAACTAAAGCTAAATTCAGCTAAAGTTAAATACAATGTTAGAGAAGATCCTGAAGTAGCATTGATCAAGATTTTTTTTTTTAGCTATCTTTTAAATCAATTGTTTTTGAAACTCTTTGATTGTGAAACTCAGACATGTCTGTCCCCAGAGAGAAGATGGAATCACTTCCATGAATCGTGGGTGTGCCCAGGGGCCTCCTGGTGGACATCCCCCCTAAACCCACCCTTCTTGTCAGAGACAACAAGAAAAGCTGACAGTTTGTAAAACAAAAGGGATCTGCAGAGATGTTTCTCAGACGATTGCATTTCTAATCCACAAATCTCGCCAACAGAACTCCGACGTATTCACCGCTTTTAAACGCCCACGCACACGTCTACGCACTTGTTAGACACATAGCACACCTCCCTTTGTTTGTTTATTTGTCTGATTATCAGCTGCTGTCCAAAAGAGCTGTGGCAGGATATCTGGTTGAACACAATAGCAGGGTTTTCTCCCCGGGGAGCTCTCTGATTAGCAGGCCAGTGGAACATGCATGGAGCATGATCAGCTTCTGCCCGAGGAAAAGTTCAGTCTCTTCAAGACTCACGTTGAGGAGAATGCTACAATTACAAATATGCACAAATATTTTGTCTATATTCTGCTAATTTTGCAATTGCGGCATTTCCATTAAATAAAGCATAAAATTAAAATTGCATGAATGGGCGCGGCATTCATACAAGGGTCACCACTGCCGGCCCTAGTCCTGGACGCGGCCGTCTCAGGTTCGAGTCCCAGCCTGATGCCGTATGTTTTCCCCTTCTCTCTTAACCCACTTTACTGTCTAACAAATGTAAAATAAAGGTCAATTGAGCAAACAAAACTTTAAAAAAAATTAAATAAAAAAAGAAAATCACACGAGTAAACTTGTTCACAGAATAAGTCATTAAAAACCATAGCAGCGCTGAATGTTTGTAGTTCTATGACGTATATTCATAATTCAGCCATCTGAGGAAACGTCAGTGTCTTATTCAGCCGTTGTGTTATTATGTTACGTGAGCGACATTTTGGTGAAATTGTAGTCAGCGATTTTACAAAGGAATTATAGATTTAACACCTTCGAATAAACACAACTTTTATGAATGGTGTGAATCCATTGAGAGCTTTGGTGGAGCCATCTGTATATTGTCTGAAAAAAAAACCTGCCTTATTACCCCATCTTTCTACAACTTCCTGTCGTTTTCTTCAATGTTTCCACCAGTAGTAACATTCGGCTGTTGATCACGTGACTCACGATGCAAAAAAAAAAATAATAATAATAATATGAAAAGTAATCTACTTTGATACGGCAAAAAAACAAAACAAAACAAAACACCCAATCCTGGGGCGAAAACTTACTGAAAAAGTTTTTCTGAAATAGGCATAGTTCCATTAAGCACATTTGTTTTTATACTTTCAATTTGTACAACTTTATGGCTAATGGAACCACAGCTACAGCTATACTGCATCCCTCTCGCCCTTTTTGTACCGGCCAGTCCTTATCTCATTCCTCGTTTTCCTCTGCCAGAGGACCGGTCTCTGGGGGATGCCCTTGGATAATTTTTTGGGGCCATTTGGCTTGGGTTTAGCGGTGGTGACGGAATGATTTGTTTGTCACAACCAGGACTAAAAGAAGTGTTCTGGCCACACAAAAGCTCTAAGATCTCTAGGGGAGTGTGCGAATGTTCGTGTTCACCCCGGGTGAAGAATGTGCATTAAAAAAAAAGAAGAAAAAAAAGCATGGTTAAAGTCGGGAGTGTGAAGTATTGAGATCCAGCGAGCGCTAGGCCAGAGAAAACTCCAGTGAAAGCATGCCCTTGCTGACAGATGAATTGCCCTAATTAGAAATCCATAACATCCTGCCACATGGCTGCCTTATCCCCAGCACACTTCCTGCTCTGGACCAGGCTGACGACAGCCAGCCGCGCTCCTTCCGTCACTCCAAGCAAGGAACAAATTTGCGAAACGGGCTGCGGGTGTCTCCTCCGGCACAAGCCTCGAGCATTATCTGTCAGTGGCGCTTTCTCTTGGACAATTAGAGAGCAAGCGTTGGAGACCGTGCATGATTGCGTGCATACACACACGTGTGTGTGTGTGTCGTTCCAGTCCTTTGTGTCTGGAGCTTTTTGCTCAACTGGCTGGTTCTCTGTCTATATCACTTCCTCTCTCTTTTTTGCCGATTTCAGTCACACCTTTGCTTTTATTCCTTCGGTCTCCTTAAAACACCCAGTCGCCCTCCCGTCCCACTTACCAGGAGTCCAGATGAGGGAGTGAGTTGAAGAAAACAACTGCACGGCATACGACTGATAAAGGTGATCGCAGGCCTAGCTAGTTCATCTGCAAGAGAGGGTTCATGCTCTGGTAAAAGGCACCAGTGCCAACTCGCTGGATATACAACAGGAGACAATCTGTTGTGCACATTAAGCAAGACATAATGGAGATCCATGACCCCTCATAAACATTATGCAGAGCTTAATGGCTCTGTTGGACGCTCTGCTCTATCTCTAGCCCATTATAAGATGAATGGCTGTGATGCAAGTCTAATGGGCCCACTGCTCCCTTCTCTTGCTGAGAGGTTCCAAGGCGAGTGTTTCTCATAAGAGGATGTTTTGTTAGTGTGCAGCGTTCCACAGGTAAGTGTTGTTGCTAATAAAGTACGAACTTAAAGTGACTTGATAGGGTGTTCAGCTCCTGCAGTCTGTTAAAACAAACTTTGCTAGGCGTTGGGGGAGACGTTACAGTGCTCTTTTGATGAGTGTAAGAAATAAGTTCATCTGCTGACCCAGTTCTAGACGGATGTGTTTCCATATGATTGAGAGCTTGCAGAAACTGCCCTAGATTTGAATGTGCAAAGAAATGACATCAGTGTTCAAAAAAAATCTGATCAATGTTGAAGTTCTTCAAAAACAATTCTTCATCATTTAAAAACTCTTAAAGTGACAGTGACAGGCATACGGTACCATATTAAAGCACGATCAAGTAACTGTGTTACCTTCAGTTGTTATAAAAATGCTGCTTATATCAAACATAACCTAAATGAAATTTGACTTTGCAATTTGACATCTTGAAATTGGGTCTCTGTCTCTCTTTTTGATCCACTTTTAAAGCTTTGCAAAAGTGTTTATGCTCTCTGAATATTTTTCTATTTTGCCACATGACAGCCACACATGTCAATAGGTTTTATTGGACTTTTATACAATAGGCCAACACAAAGTACTGCATAATTGCAAGGAGAATATTAGATGGTTTAAAAAATATCAAAGCATTTATTAATATTCAGTCCGACGGTTCACCTTAAGATATCTCCACCTCCAGATGAAGAGCTGTGAGGTTTCAAATCTAGTCAGACAGCATCAATTAGATGTTGGTGGTTTAGCTCTGGCTGCAGGAGTCACTATTAAAATTCACTGATCATACCTTCCTTGGCCTATTTCATAGGCGTTTGGTAGAATGCCTGTAAACGTTACAGAGATCCAACAAATCCATTGTCCTTCAGCTTTAACTAAATAAAATTTCACAACTATGTGCACCATTATATTCTGCAAGTTACGTTAAAGATACGCAACAATATATCACCAGCACAATTCAAAAAAGATTTATCAAGAGACAGCATTTATAATATGAAAAGATCAGAGACTAAGAGTCAGAGCTAAACAAATGTAACAATCTATCTATAGAAACTAAAGAGAACAGAGAAACATAGATTTCTAAGAAAATAACAAGAAAGCACAATCAAATATTCTACGAATGTACCACTAGCTAATTTAATTTTGAAAGTGTAGACTATATACAACTTCTTCGAAACTACTCCTTTACATTCAAAACTTTTGTTTATATCAACATATTACACATACAAACAAAAAAATGATTTTAGTGGGAGATTTTCCAAGTATTTGACTCCATCCATTGCTCCATTTTTGTGTCAGTCCTACAGAAGAACATCTGACAGCGCATCATGCTTTTGCCACCAAGTTTAACCAAAACTCACAATTATGCCCTACTCTGTGTTGATCTTAAATTGCATAAAACAAACATTAAAGTTTCTGCTGGTAATTTGACCACACGACAAGTTCAACAGGTGAAGATACGTTTGCAAAGGAACTATACAAAGTTAGCGCCGAGAGGCGCTAACTTTTCTAAAGGTTGCTGCAGGATTAACCAAACAGCGTCCTGTGAACGCAGCCGTCATGTCAGTGGGGAAGGAAAAACATCAAAGGGCGCCATAAATCACAGAGAAAACTGTATTGTTTTTGTTGCCATGCATTGTGCCTTGGGGGAAAAGATCAGACTGAAACCAGAGGAGAAAAATCCAACGCCTATGCCTAAAGAAATGTTTTCCTAATTCCTTCTAAGCTGGCACCTCTGATATCAGAGACACAACAATAATTCGCAGTGGAATTTATCGACGCCCTGTGATCCAAAACACCTGCGAGAGGAACGTTTTTGCATCTCGTTACATCATGGTTGAGTTGACGGGTTGAAATGCACATAATCGGTCATACTGACATGTTAGCAGACTGGAGGATTTACTGAGATGCCCATACGGCCTTGTGGTACGCAACTGGGTATTGTCTAAGCAGACTGGACTTTGGTTATTGTTTTTTATCCCTTTTGTCTTTGCAGTGACCCCACTTACAAACTGACAAACACACACAAGCATGTAGATGTAAACACACGAATGCTGTGTGGGCCCACACACACCATCAGAAGTGTACTTTTGGCTTCATGTTTAAAGTATGCAGTTTTTTTTTCGTGTGTGTGCGAGCCTGTCAAGAAAAGTAAAGGGGGGAATGAAGGGGGGTCAGAGGAGGGAGTGTAAGAAGTGGGACAAGAGAGAGCCAGAGACACAGAGAGAGAGAGAGAGAGAGAGAGGAGTCGGGCCGCGGAACAACGCTGCTGCGAGCAGCTGTGGCACTCCCAGATTTCCCCCTGATTGCTTTCAGCTGGTACTTGAACCCTGGGCCTTTTGGGTTTTGGAGGCCAGCCCAGACCCCACAATCCCCCCAGCGCCCCATCCAGCTGCCTGACCCCTCCCTGACCCCGAGCTGAGGATAGGAAAATACAAGCCATGCCAAGCCAGAGAGACTCTTTTATTTTGCCTGCTGGCATGCTGCCGGTGACCAGGGCTTACATAATGGGAAACATAGCGGGACCCAGGAGAAACAGCCCCCCCTCCTGCCCCCCTGGTTTTTTTTTCCTTATTAATCGATCCTCCTCTCTCAACCCCCCTCACCCCACCCCAAACAAAAGAAAAAAAATTCCCTCCTTTCTCCTTTTCTTCATGTCTTTTCCCACTCTGCCCCCCTCTCGCCCCCATTTGTTCCATCCTCTTCCTTCCCCTGTGCGCTCTTCCTCCCCTCCCGTCCGTGATATATCTCTTTGGGCCCACTCGACTGGGCACATTTATTACAAACAGCCTCGACACACTCCTGAAGCCGAGCCACCAGAAACACAACATTTGACACACGTGAAGCGCACACATATGTGGACGTGTTTAGCTCTCCGGAGCGTTCTGCGGCTTTTGTTATCGTTCGCTCCAGAGGAACAGAGTAAGCTGAAAATGAGATCAGCGACATGTCGGAGAAAGAGCCGTGGTCGAATGCCAACTTCACAGTTTAGGTGATTTTTTTTTTCTTTTTCTTTTTTTTTTAAGTTTTGTTTTATGACTTTTCTTGAAATATTGATTGAGAAACCCAACACGTTCAGTCTGAAAATTATACGGTGTATTTAAAAAGTTGAAGTTGGTTTCGGTAAATATATTTCTAATGGGCCAATTGACATAAAATTCCCAGCAGATTTTGCTACCAACCCAGGTTATCCACACAGAATAAAAAATAAAAGTTAAGGCTAAAGTAAGTCAGATTTCACACTTGCTTTTTTTGCATCTTGTTTTCTTCATGTCCAATGAGTCGTTCTACTTTATTACGCAAAGCTAAATATTTCAACATAATTGATTTTCATATCTCAGTGGGAGTAGATTGCATTTTTTTGGTTACACCTTAGTTAAATGTAATCTAATTTTAATAGACCCAATAGAAATATATTTTCTGAGAAAAATGCAGTATTAAATACTTATACACCTCTCTTTCTTACTTGTATGTAATTTCCTCCTGAGCTATAAATATAAAAGATCGGGGCATGTTTGTAACCTTCTGTACTGCCAAGCAACCTTCTTCATCCATTTCAGCCTCTCGCTCGGAGCAAATCCACCGGGAGCTAATTTGGAAGTGATCATAAACCAATTAGCCACGCAGTGTTTTGATAGGATGATGTCAGCCAACCACAGCGCTCCAGTCAAGTGAGTTCTGGACCGACTTACCACATCTGAAACAGACACCAATAGGTAGTCTGAGTCTGGTTTATAAAAAGCTCCAAACAAGAGCCAGGAGAATATTAGTTCAAATTTAGTCGTCCAGCACGCTTGACGTAAAACCATTACAGCACAGATGTTAAAAACCACGCAGTGACAAAATGTATGAACTGAGATGGACACATTTTTTTTTCTTTTTTTTTTTTCCTGATATGAACTTTGACTGTACTGGTTGATTCATTGACATCCAAACCGCAGATCTATTGCCTTTCTGCCATGCAGCAAAATGCTGAAGCAGCATCTATTCAATTCAATTCAAGTTCTGAGTGCTTTATTTCATGAAAACATCATACACAAAACGTGAAACAAGCAATTAACATTTCACTTTGTCAAATGCCACCATCAAAATGATCCATAACATCAAATATGTTGATCGGTTTTACATTTACTGCTAATAAAAGGCAGCTGTAAACGGGTGAGGTTTTTAGTTTTGATTTAGAGGAACTCAGTGTTTCGGTTGTTATGTAGTTTTCTGGAAGTTTGCTCCAGATTTGCGGTGCTCCATATACTCCCGTTTTATTGGGCTATTGTTTTTCCCCCTCAGTAACTCTGCTGAATTTTATTTTAATGTAATAAAGTTTTATTTCATCCACAGGCCAAATGTTTCTCTTTGCTTTTTCAGTCAAGTTATCATGTTATTAAAACTCTACATGTGTCATTTTGTGTTCGTCTCATTGGCGATGCTGTACATATTGATAACATTTACTGCAGGTACATGAATATATTACATGCAGCAGAGCACCGTGTGCAAAATATTTGTGTTACTTAGCATGTTGTCTGAACAGGCGTGTGGAGCGGTTTTCACAAAGTATCTACACCAGGATGCCAATTTTTGTCATACTTGTGATTTTAGTAAAAAAGCAATATTGTTCAATGTGGGATATACTCATAATTTATTACATCACAGTTATCATTATTTTTATGTAGTGAAAGTAATATCTCACAAACAAAACAAACATCAACAGCTTTAGTTGTTACACGTGCAAACTGTTGTCTGCACCACTTGTTAAAAAAATAATACTGATTTATTTATATCTATAGCCTATTAGTAAAAGTATATCTAAATATAACATCAAGTCAAAGTGTTCAGGTGTTCAACTGGACTTAACTTGGACATTTTAAGTCATGAAAACCAACAGCGGCTGGTCCATGGGGGGGCGCCCTCCCAAATGTGGAGAGTTGGAAACAAAAAAATCTAAAAATGATCTATGAACATTATTAAAAAGTTGCATTAGTCTGTTTTCCTTCAATTAGACACGTAATAGTGTGTGGCTAAATGTACTCAGAATTATTTGCAAAACATTTCCACCAACTGACTCAAATTCACCAGCGAATTTCCCCCACACAGTGTCTGGTTACTAGGGAAAAGTAATAAGCATTTGACCAATCAGCATCACTGAATTTACTGCGTCCCCTACATATAAATATGTCAATGACCCTTGTTGTCAGTCCTTCCACAAGAGGCCAGATTTGTGGAGTTCTTGACCGGTAATTGTTCTGACAGCAGATTATCCCACCTGTGCTGTGGGACTCTGCAGCTCCTCCAAAGTTACCACCTGCTCATTGGCTGCTTCTCTAAAACCGGCCTGTCAGTTTAGGAGTTCATCTCTGCCTAGGTTTACGGTTTTGCCATATTGTTTTTGCTGGAATTGATTTTGTAATTAAGTAACTTGGAAAGGAAACTGGCTGCGTTGGATTGTGTTGGACGACCTCAGAGAAAAATGGCTGTGTTGGTGTGTGACACTCTTCCACTGTGGATAGCATTTTAGCAGTAAGACTCAATCAATCCAGGGATGAAATGTGATAAAAGCTCTGAGTGCAATAAAAGCACAATCATCTTTACAAAGATGATTACATCTTCCTCAAATTCCCCCTTTTCGCTCCTTTCTTTCCACCTTCACCTCCTCATCACCCACTTCACTACATCATCCCCCTGTTCCCTTTTCATCCTATTCTCGCCTCGTGCGTCCCGGAGCACACAACAAATCCTCATTCCTGGGAAGGTCTCAATGGGAGAGGAATAAGATTAAGTCATGGACGGGTGTTGAGGGAAAACGCTGACCTCCTCTCCTCCCTTACTCTGCTCCATCTTTCATTTTTCAGTCTCCGTTTTCTTGGCTCTCTTCTTCCACCCAAGCCGCTTTCACTCTCCCTCTCCTGTGTATGTACGCCGCAGCCTTCCAGATTGTAATAATAGTAATAACGATAATAACGGCGATGGGGCTGGTGACGGTGATGTAAAGAAACATAATATTGGAATAACAAACACGCTCGCTAAACCGGTGGCCATTGTTTGACCTCGGAGTGTGCAACCTACGCGCTGCCTTGAGCGCGCGCGCGCACACGCACGCTCGCAATCTTTTCTGGAGCTTCTCAAAGTTGCACGAGTCAGATGTGTGTGTCTCCATGTGTGAGAAAAAAAGCAAGATTGAGAGCTAAGGGAGAAAGAGGAGATACAGAAAGACAGTAAGAGGGAGAGAGAGAGAGAGTTTGCTGGCATGCTGTATATACGGTCACTTCCTCTCCAGTTTAAACAGAGCAGGCTGTGCTGGCAACCTCCGCTCTCTGCTCCAAATGGTTTGCATCATGTTTAAACCCCCCTGCCACCACCCCTCCCTTTTTCCTCCATTCTTTTTCTTCGTCTTCCTTTCTCTATCAATCATCAAAATCACTAAGTTTATGCGTTTGAAAAAAATATGTATAACCCTTTACTTTCTTTAAAAAAAAAACATCAACAAAAGGACCAATAAAAAAAAATCAAGGATTTTTAGCTTAAACATTCCTTTTTCTCCTTGTACACTATCCTTCCATCCTTCCAGCCCTCAGACAGCCTCCTGTCACCCCCCTGTGAGCTGGTCGTAGATCTCCCATATCTCCCCATGAACTAAAAAAGGGCTCCAGAAGAATGTCACACAGAGGTCTCTGCAGGCAGATTTACACATTTTTACAATATAC
>NW_015114932.1:0-14421 GCF_001443285.1 Poecilia latipinna
TGGCATGACACTGTCATAAATACGATATGACACCTGTCATGAACATGAAGTCTTTATGAATGTTTATAACTGTTTTTGTGAAGAGTCATTCGATAAATAATGACATTTTTAATGCAAAGTTGCATACCATGCATACTGTATACCATGTCCTGAAGGAGAGATCAGTAATATGACAGGTTATATCATATATTTTTCACATAGATTTGCAACACCAAATACTGACTATTAACAACTGTTTTTGGCCATTGTTTTCAGATTCACCTGATTGTTTTCCATGTCCAAGAGAGTTCTGGCCTAATTCAAAGAAAGATGCTTGTCTACCCAAACCAGTTGAATTTCTTTCCGTTGATCAAGTCCTGTCTACCATTCTGGCTATAGTCTCAATCAGCGGAGCCTTTTTAGCCATTATTACAGCAGTGATTTTCTTCCATCACAGAACAACTCCAATTGTCAGAGCCAACAACTCTGAGCTGAGCTTCCTGCTGCTCTTCTCTCTGACTCTGTAGTCCAGACGGCCAGTCCTCCCCTGGACAGAAGTTCAAACTGAATGCAGCTTTTTATTTTCTGTTCAAATTGTCAACCTGCAACGTGCGTTGCTCCAATTTACATGCCACTTCATACTTTTACCCATATTTGGCCAGTGGCAGGTGCTAATTTCCACCCCTGGTTAATGCAGAAAGCAGTGAAAAACCCCCAGTGCAATCTATATGTGTTTCAGACAATAACACATAAAATGCACAGCACATACACGGATCAATGCTTCTCAATTTTGAGATATTTTTTTTAGTTTTCAGATAAGCTTTAGCTTTTATGTTAGGAATGTCAGAGATACCAATTTTTCTAAAATATACAGCATTATTTCTGGATGGTTACAGTCATTTTCAATAAGTTAGAATTTACAGTCCAATTAGGCTTATTTTTAAATAAATAACCTTCTGAAATACCCTCTAGGCAGGTATTAAAGGTATTTTTCATTGAGCCCACTTTCCTACGTTAAAAAAACTTAAAATACTGTGGCTGGCAGTTCTCTGTGTGCTGCCTTGATCTATTTTCCAAACTGTTCAGCACCTCTCATTTATTTTAGAAGGGACCATTAATATCACAAAATATGTCAGCAATACATTAAAACACAGAGTGGTTGAAAGAATCCCATAATCATTGACTGGAACATTTATCTTTAATTATTCCCCTTTTCTTTAACATTCACGTTAAAGAATATAAGGGACAACAGCTATGTATTTTGGTTTTGATATCTTCAGAGGTTTATGAAATGAATGGAACATCTCATAATTTAAGAAAACATCTGCTAAATCTTTACACTCTTTCACAGCTAACTACCTCCACGTACTCTCAGCTAGAAGCAAACTTTAAAATTTAGTCACATTCTTCAACTATTTATGTTTATTTAATAAAAGAGAAAAAGAAAAAGACAGGAAGAAGACACGCCTCGAAACGTAAACACACAGAGATCCTCCAATTAAAACAATCGTTCTCAGGCTGCTGGTAAAGAGTCAAATCTCCTCCTCTGACAGAAAACCAATGATATAAGAAGGATAAAACACATGTTGCATGCACATGAGGGATGGGCATCTCAGCTTTGATTAGCGGCCTGACATTGGCCTTGTGTCTCCTTGAGGTTAGAACTGTGGCTGGTTGGGGTGGGTCTGATGGTAACGCTGATGGGGTTTCATCTTTGAAGTGTACCTCGCAGGGTACTGCTCATTTACCTGCCTTCTCAGTGGACGGCGACTACATCGTTGGAGGTGTTTTCTCAATCCATGCCAACATGCACATGGTAGATAATAACTACACCACAGCTCCCGAGCCTCTGAGGTGCACAGGGAGGTTAGTAAGTGAGTAGAGGGTGGAAATGATGTTGAACTGAAAAGCTGAGATTTTTTTGTTTTCCAACGTTGACATAGGCTGTGATAATATGGCTTAGTTGAATTTTTCTGTTTTAAATCTTTTAAAAATTTTTTTTATAACTTTAAAAGAATGAAAAAAACGTTTTCAGGGTTAGGTTTTATTGAATAAGATGGTTCCTCCTTTTTGACTTTGTACTGATGTGTACTGTATCGGTCAAGCAACATTTTCTTCTGGATTGCTTTCTAGCAACATGTCAAATCACTTTGACTTTTAAATGCGTAAGCTACACACTCATACTTTGTGTGTGCAGAATAGACCCTCGTGAACTGCGCTTCTCTCGTGCGATGATCTTTGCCATTGAGGAAATAAACAACAGCACAGAGCTGCTGCCTGGTGTGAAACTGGGATATCAGATCCACGATTCTTGCGCATCTGTGCCTGTCGCCGTGCATGTGGCGTTTCAGCTGGCGAACGGCCATGACTCTGTGTTTCACACAGCTGATAAATGCTCTCAGTCTGGTGCGGTAATGGCTGTTATTGGGGAATCTGGATCCACTCCATCCATCAGCATGTCTCGTGTTATTGGGTCCTTCAAGATTCCTCAGGTGGATAGCTTCGTATGTCGTTTTCTGCCTAAGGAAATCGTCTCTCTCCTGCTGTAATTCTTACGCATGTAAGCTTAATTTGTTTTTTGGTTTTAGGTGAGCCACTACGCCACCTGTGCCTGCCTGTCAGATAAGAAGCACTATCCAACTTTTTTCAGAACAATTCCCAGTGACCAGTACCAGGCTGATGCACTGGCCAAGCTGGTGAAACACTTTGGTTGGACTTGGATAGGAGCCGTCCGGTCGGACTCGGATTATGGAAATAACGGCATGGCGGCTTTTCTTGAGGCGGCGCTCAGAGAGGGGATCTGTGTGGAGTACTCTGAATCCTTCTATCGGACCAATCCACGCAGCAAAATCCGAAGAGTCGCTGACGTTATCCGGAGGTTTCTGTATCTGCTGCATGTATACTTTGTATCGAAGAGTTTCAGCAAATTAGACAAATATTCAATTAAAGAAACTGATTTGAAGAAAAAAAAACTGCTATATGTTATATAATACTTTAATAATTTCTCCTCAGATCAACATCAACTGTCGTTGTGGCATTTGCAGCTCCAGGCGACATGAAATTTCTTCTAGAGGAGCTGGCTGAAGACCCCCCTCCTCCTCGCCAGTGGATTGGAAGTGAGGCTTGGGTAACGGACCCACACCTGATGAGTTTCAGTTTCTGTGCGGGGGCCGTCGGTGTTGCCATTCAGCAATCTGTCATTCCTGGTCTGAGAGACTTCCTTCTCAACCTTTCTCCCTCACAAGTGTTAGCCTCTTCAGTGCTGTCTGAGTTCTGGGAGGATTCATTCAACTGCAAGCTGACAAGTGAGACAGTTTACTTGTATTTTCCTGAAAAGTAAATGTTCAAAGTGAAAAAAATGCCGCAAAAGTGATGAACTTTTTTCAGCATAATCAACCCAGAACATATTCAAAGAGAAAAATAGTTTTAACTACTTTTAAAACAATAACCTATTATTATTTTTTCTACTGGAAAAAAAAAAAAACAACTTTGAATGTTCTTCTATGATAATTCAGCAAAAATGTTTTTAACTACTCAGAATGAGATTTTTCTTATGTGTAAAGGGATTAATGCCACATTTTAACTTTTCAGATAAAATGCTATGGGATCTTTCAATACTCCCTCAGAAAGTTTTGTTGCATTTTTGATAAGATTTTGTTTTATCTTTCCATGTCATTAGGTTCTGATCTAGACAAAAAGACGTGTGACGGAACTGAAGACATTAAAAAACTCTCTAACCCGTACACGGAAACATCTCAGTTAAGAATCACCAACATGGCATATAAGGCTGTTTATGCAGTAGCACATGCTATTCACAATGCAGTTTGCTTGAAAACAAATGTAACCATACACTGTGATAAACACATTAAACTGGACCCAAACCAGGTATGTTTGAATAGAGAGTGGTTTTAAACTAATTCTTTGACAATACATTTGTCATTACTTTTGTTACATGGCATTTAAATGTAAATAGTCTGTTCCTTTTCCCTTAATGCTGTGTTGCTTCACAGGTTTTCTCAGAGCTGAAGAAAGTAAATTTTTCCAGAAATGGTTATCATGTGTCATTTGACCCCAATGGTGATCCAGTGGCTTTTTACGAGCTGGTAAACTGGCAGAAGAGTGACAGAGGAGTTAATGAACTGGTAAAAGTGGGATATTATGATGCATCACTGCCAAATGGCCAGCAGTTCCACATCAACTGGAACATAACCTGGTTGGAGGACAGCACTGAAGTAATGAAACAAGAGAGAAACTTTTAAACAGATACACCTTTGCTTCGTTGTTGCTACATGAGAACATCATTTGTTTTGTGATATAGGTACCAGTTTCATCATGCTCAGAGAGTTGTCCTCCAGGAACTCGTAAAGTGTTGCAGAAAGGAAAACCAATCTGCTGCTATGACTGTATACCATGTCCTGAAGGAGAGATCAGTAATATGACAGGTGATTGTAATCATTTCAAAGCACCAGCTTGGCAAGAAATATCAATGAGTTAACAAATGTGTTTGCTTTATATTTTAGATTCTCCTGACTGCTTTCCATGCCCCAAAGAGTTCTGGCCAAATGCAAAGAGAGATGCTTGTTTTATTAAACCCGTGGAGTTTCTGTCCTTTGATGAAGTCCTGTCAATCATCCTGGCTGCAGTCTCAATCAGCGGAGCTTTTCTGGCAATCGTTACAGCAGTGATTTTCTTCTATTACAGAACAACTCCAATTGTCAGAGCCAACAACTCTGAGCTGAGCTTCCTGCTGCTCTTCTCTCTGACTCTGTGTTTCTTATGTTCACTAACTTTCATTGGAGCCCCCTCTGAGTGGTCCTGCATGCTGCGGCACACAGCGTTTGGCATCACATTTGTTCTCTGTATCTCCTGTGTTCTTGGCAAAACTATAGTGGTTCTAATGGCCTTTAAAGCTACACTTCCTGGTAACAATGTTATGAAATGGTTTGGTCCTGTACAGCAAAGAATGACTGTAGTATCTTTTACCTTTATTCAGGTTATAATATGTATCATATGGTTGGTTGTGAGTCCTCCCGTCCCAGTGAAAAATCTGAGCACCTACAAGGAGAAGATCATCCTGGAATGTGCGTTAGGCTCTGCTGTTGGTTTCTGGGCTGTGCTCGGCTACATCGGCCTGCTGGCTGTGTTTTGCTTTGTGTTAGCTGTTCTAGCTCGGAAACTACCTGATAATTTCAACGAAGCCAAGATGATAACATTCAGCATGTTGATATTCTGTGCCGTCTGGATCAACTTCATCCCAGCTTATGTCAACTCTCCTGGAAAACTTACTGTGGCTGTGGAGATATTTGCTATTCTGGCCTCCAGCTTTGGACTGATACTGTGTATATTTGCTCCAAAGTGTTTCATCATTTTATTTCAACCAGAGAAGAACACTAAGAAATATTTAATGAACAAAAGTTAAGTATCCCTTTTAAATTATCTGGAAGCAATATGGTTGAGTTGTTTATGTTATGATAATTCATGGCAATATATCAACTAGCATTTACATTTGTAAGCAATGTAAATGTTAAAGTCTTTGTTTTTTTTTCTCCATATATGTCTGAATTTACTGCTGTTGATCATGACTTGTACTTAAAAAGAACAACCGACACCTATGTACAAAATGTACCAAGGCTAAACATCAGCTGTTTGCTTAAAACATTAAGCCATAATCCTCAGAAATACAATAAAGACTTGAAGTCGTCACTATGTGTAATGGATCTGTATTACTTATGACTTTTTGAAATAGGTGAACATTTTTACAGTATTTTGACTCTTTTGATATATCAATGTATGTCTTTGACCATGGAACACTGCATATTTTTGATTATTAAATAAAGAAGATATTGTCTGATATATTAACAAAACTTAAATCTGCCAGGGGTATGAATAATCTTGGGATTAACTTTATGCAACTTGGCCACAATTGTCAAACCTCTTTGACACAAAAAGGTTCATCTCGAATTTTAACCCCTTACAAGGTACATTTGGCATTTGATGGTTTATCAAAATTAAAGCAAAACGCTAAAAGAAAAACCCTCAATTGTCTGAAAATGAGCAATGCACATAAAGCAGTAGGTACATACAGTAATACCTGACTACTTTTTAAACTAACAATGTGAAGCACATGAAAAAAAATAAAAAGAATAGCTTCACAACTTTACACTGTCAGACTTAAAGTTTTATGCTGAGAATCTTAAAAGCACAAAGCAGCGACATGTTCATAAAACTAAGGTTCAGCGACATGCAGATCTGATTAGTGTTAATATCTCAACAACAAAGCAAAGACGTAAGTAGAAAAAAAAACTCAAACACGAAGGTCGTCCAATTAAAACCCTGGATCTCAGCCTGTTGTGCATCGACATTCACTCCGGTCTCCTGCGACAAACAACAAACGCTACATAGAAAAGCTGAAACACACCTTCATTCTCTTCAGGGATGGGAGCCTCGGCTTTGTGTGTTGGCCTGGCATTGGCTCTAAGTCTGCTTGATGTGAACACGATTGTTGGTCTTGCTGAATCTGTCAGTAGCCCGGAAAAATCAGCGGGTCTTCCATCCAGCGATGCTGGTTTGATGGCTTCAGTGTGCACCCAGCAGGGTGCCGCTCATACGCCTGCATTCTCTGTGGATGGGGACTACAGCATTGGAGGCATTTATTCTATCCACCACAACATGCACACAGTGGACAACAACTACAACACAGCGCCTCGGATTCAGAGCTGCACAGGCAGGTTAGTAAGTGAGGAGGTGGAAATGATGTTAAATTCTGGTTAAATTATTATTTTTTCTCCCCCCATTGCAGCATCAGCTATTGCTTATTTTATATTGTATAAATATGCATCACGTGTATTTTCTTATTTTAAAATGATGGCTGTTCTATCAAAGCTGCATTTTTTTCTTCCTTTAAAACAAAATGCTTATGAACATTTATTTTAAATGGAGAAATAAATACATTAAGACTGACGATTATAATTATTATGACGTTTACATTGTTTTAAACTTTGCAATGACATGTATTAGTGTGATGTTTTGTAACAGTATACTAATTGTCCTTGTTCTCTGTATTTCTGCTGTGTGTGCAGGGTGGACGCCCGTGGTGTGCGCCTCACTCGAGCGATGATCTTTGCCATTGAGGAGATCAATAACAGCACAGAGCTGCTGCCAGGAGTCAAACTCGGGTATCAGATCCACGACTCGTGTGCCTCGGTACCGGTGGCCGTGCATGCAGCCATTCAGCTGCTAAACGGCAATGACTCTGTGTTTAAATCGGGCAACAACTGTTCTCATTCTGGTGTGGTGATGGCTGTCGTTGGCGAGTTTGGATCCACGTCATCCATGAGTATATCACGTGTTTTGGGACCGTTTAACATTCCCCTGGTAAATAATTTCAATTTTTGCAAACTGAAACATTCTGCTTCTTTGATTATTTTCATGAGCCTCATTGTTTTTGTTTTTTTGTGTGTTTGTTTGTTTTCTTTTTGTAGGTGAGTCCCTACTCCACGTGTGCCTGCCTGTCAGATAAGAAACAGTATCCGACGTTTTTCAGAACCATCCCCAGTGACCAGTTTCAAGCTGATGCACTGGCCAAGCTGGTGAAACACTTTGGCTGGACTTGGATCGGAGCCGTTCGGTCGGACTCGGATTATGGAAATAACGGCATGGCGGCCTTTCTAGAAGTCGCACTGCGAGAGGGGATCTGCGTGGAGTACTCTGAAGCCTTTTATCGGACCGACCCACGCAGCAAAATCCAAAGAGTGGCTGATATTATCAGAAGGTTTCTGTATGGCCTACATATGTGCCTTGCATTGATGTGCATCATCAAATCAGATAAATATTATATTAAACTAAATTATTTCTTTTATTATGATTGATTTAAAAAAAAAAAGCTATTGATGCAAATTAATGCAATGATGCATTAATTTGCATTGATGCATTTTATGTCTCTCCAGATCAACATCAAAAGTTGTGGTGGCTTTTGTGGCAATTGGAGACATGAAGGTCCTGTTAGAGGAGCTGGCTCAGGAGCCTCCTCCGCCTCGCCAGTGGGTTGGAAGTGAGGCCTGGATCACCGAACCACAACTGCTGAGCTACACTTTCTGTGCCGGGGCCATCGGAGTTGCCATCCAGCAATCTGTCATCCCCGGCTTTAGAGACTTCCTGCTGGATCTCTCTCCCTCTGAAGTGCGCGGCTCTTCAGTGCTGACTGAGTTCTGGGAGGATGCGTTCAACTGCAGCCTGAGAGAAAGTGAGTTGTTGTTTTTGTTGTTGCTGTTTTTGTAAAAATGAACATATTTGAAATCCCAAAAGGTCCATTAAGTTGCTTGCTTCTTTTTTTTATTTATTTATTTTTTTTTTATGTAGATTCTCTGTGTTGGAAAAACGTAGCATAACATAAGTGAAGTATGAGAATGTAAAATAAGGCATGTCAATGCAAAGGTTTTAACATGTGTGGAAGGTTCATATAGTAAATGTAAATACTATAAACATATCAAATGCGAAAAATATACATCAAGTCATCCTGCAAGAAATTATGTGATCTACATATGCTACAAGTCACAAGGAAGTCAAAGACTTTTGTGTCATGAATATGAATGATTTCGATTTCATTCTTCAATGTATTCAACTATGCACAACAAAAAAACGGACTAAAACTCTTTTTTTAAGAGTCATCATTCTGAATCTTTTTTTTGTATTTTTAGGCAATTATACATCCAAAAGAACGTGTAATGGACAAGAGGACTTGACGACACTCCAGAGTCCGTACTCTGACACATCTCAGCTGAGGATAACGAACATGATGTACAAGGCTGTTTATGCAATAGCGCATGCTATTCATAATGCATTGTTTCAAAATGTGAATTTCACCCCTTTTGAAACCCAAAGGCTGGAGTCAAAAGAGGTCTGGGAATCAAACACTTTACTGAACTGAAATATCAATCTAATGAAAAATTCTTTACTTTACATCTTCTAATCTCTGTCGCTTTGCAACTCAACAGGTTTTTACTGAGCTTAAGCAAGTTAACTTTTCCCAAAATGGTTACCACGTGTCATTTGATGGGAATGGGGATCCAGTGGCTTTTTATGAACTGGTGAACTGGCAGAAGAGTGAGAGAGGAACAATTGATCCTTTAACTGTGGGGTTTTATGACGCATCACTGCCGGAAGGCCAAAAGTTTCTTATCAACAGGAAAATAACTTGGGTCGAAGGTGGCACTCAAGTAATGATAAGTGTTCAAGCAATACAAATCTGTTGTGCTACTTCTGAAATTATTTTGCTCATATTTGCACATTTTTCTGTCTCAGGTTCCAGTCTCCGTTTGCTCAGAGAGTTGTCCTCCAGGAACTCGCAAAGTGTTGCAGAAAGGAAAACCAATCTGCTGCTATGACTGTATACCATGTCCTGAAGGAGAGATCAGTAATATGACAGGTAGAATCTATTTTTTTATCATTCAAATCTTAACCATGATATACTTAAATACTAATAACATATTATAATGTACTTGTTAGATTCTCCTGATTGCTTCCCATGCCCCAGAGAGTTCTGGTCTAATTCAAACAGAGATGTTTGTTTCCCCAAACCTGTGGAGTTTCTTTCCTTTGATGAAATTTTGGGAATCATCCTGGCCGTTTTCTCTGTTGGTGGAGCCGTTCTGGCCATCATCACAGCAGTAACTTTCCTCCATCACAGAACAACTCCGATTGTCAGAGCCAACAACTCTGAGCTGAGCTTCCTGCTTCTCTTTTCTCTTATTCTGTGTTTCTTATGTTCACTAACTTTCATTGGGGCCCCCTCTGAGTGGTCCTGCATGCTGCGGCACACAGCGTTTGGCATCACATTTGTTCTCTGTATCTCCTGTGTTCTTGGGAAAACTATAGTGGTTCTAATGGCCTTTAAAGCTACACTTCCTGGTAGCAATGCTATGAAATGGTTTGGTCCTCCACAACAAAGGATGACTGTAGTGAGTCTGACTTTAATTCAGATTATTATATGTATCATATGGTTGGTTGTGAGTCCTCCCTTCCCAGTGAAAAATCTGAGCACCTACAAGGAGAAGATCATCCTGGAATGTGCGTTAGGCTCTGCTGTTGGTTTCTGGGCTGTGCTCGGCTACATCGGCCTGCTGGCTGTGTTTTGCTTTGTGTTAGCTGTTCTAGCTCGGAAACTACCTGATAATTTCAACGAAGCCAAGATGATAACCTTCAGCATGTTGATATTCTGTGCCGTCTGGATCACCTTCATCCCAGCTTATGTCAGCTCTCCTGGAAAATTTACTGTGGCTGTGGAGATATTTGCCATTCTGGCCTCCAGTTTTGGACTGATACTGTGTATATTTGCTCCAAAGTGTTTCATCATTTTGTTTCAACCAGAGAAGAACACTAAAAAACATTTAATGAATAAAAATTAAAATGTGGGTTTGTAATTTAGCTATGAAAAAAAAACATCTTTCCAAAAATGGCCTCCAACAAAGAGTTTCAATTTGAAAAGCATTGATCTGAAACATTGAAGTGTGACAACAAAACCAAGTGTCAAGAAATATGTAAGGGGGCAAATACTTTTACTCAAGGTTGAACTCATTAATTCTTGATAGAGTCAAATATGTTAGACCATATTTTGTCAGTTATCATATTTATCTTTATTTGTAAGTAGTTTAACATGTTCTCATTGTCAGGTCCTGTTTTTTTATTGAATATGTTTAGGTGAAGCAAAGAAAAAAAATTAAAAAAACTACACATTTAAAACTAATTAAACTTTTCTCTGTTGCGTCACTTCATTAAAACTTCACACAGGTTATTCATATTTGTGTGAATAGGGGTTGTAGAGACAAACTGAGTACGTCTTGCTCAAGTAAAAGTAAAAATATTTATCTAAGAAAATACACAAAAATTAAAAGGTATTTGGTAAAAGACCTACTCAAGTACTGAGTAACTGATTGAAACGTCAGTCATTTAATATTTAAAAATTATGTCAGTAGAAGGACACTGACACTTACTTAAAAATGTTTTTTTAAAGACTGAAATGAAAATAATTTATATAAATAACATAATTGCACAACATTTTTTTTCCAAATCGATTTCTTTCACCATAAAGATCATGAAACTAAAACTTGTAGGAGGGTAAAGTACTTACAGTGGCAGAATATATATTCTAAATTATATCCAGGGGTTTCAAGGAAAATGTTACAAAGAGACAAAATAAGCAGGACACAGATGTGGACGGGGAAGTAAACACACGAAGGCCGCCCAATTAAAAGACGTGTTGTGGAGCCGCTGTGTGACGGCATCCTTTCTCAGGAAAGGAGGTATATAGAAAAGACAGAACACACCTTCCTGCACTTGAGGGATGGGGATCCTAGCTCTGTTTACTGTTCTGGGTCTGGGTCTGCTGGAGGTGAAGTCAATACTGGTTCGGACAAATTCAGCTGGTCTTCCGGATAAATGCAGCCTGCAGGGTACTGCTCGTTTACCTGCGTTCTCCGTGGAGGGGGACTACGTTATCGGCGGGGTTTTCTCCATCCACAACAGCATGAACACGATGGAGAATAACTACACCACAGCACCCGAGTCTCCCAGCTGCTCAGGGAGGTTAGTGTGTGAGACCAAGTGGATCCTTGGCGAATTAAATGCTGAAAATGTTTCAGTCCTTTCAAGAGATGTGAAATAAATCCCTTAAAAAAAAAATAGACATCGTCTTTTACATCAGAATCAAATAAGATTTGACTGTTGTATGTGTATTTAAAGCATTGCTTATCAATTGTAACTACTGAGGGTGGGCATTAGATGTAACTGAGTTGTTTTTATGTTTGCATTGTGTAAATTGCGTTGAGGGACTTTAAATTCAGTTGGTCAGACTGTCTTTTCCTGTGTATATTGCTTAGGTTTTGTAGTCATGTGGACGCATGTTGAGCATTGTTCTTCTGTGCAGAATAGACCCCCGTGAAGTGCGCTTTGCTCGTGCGATGATCTTCGCCATCGAAGAAATAAATAACAGCACAGAGCTTCTCCCGGACGTCAGGCTCGGTTACCAGATCCATGACTCGTGTGCCTCTGTGCCTGTGGCTGTGCACGCAGCATTTCAGCTGTCAAACGGCCAGGATCCTGTGTTTTATGGGGGTGAAAACTGCTCTCAGTCTGGAGTGGTGATGGCTGTTGTGGCTGAGTCCGGGTCCACACCGTCCATCAGCATATCACGCATTATTGGGTCTTTTAACATTCCACAGGTAAACTGTTTGTGTTTCGGACACATGCAATAAGTTTGTGCTGCTGTATTTGTTACGTCTGAGAGCTTGGATGGCTTTTTTGTTTGTTTTCCTTTAGGTGAGTCACTACGCCACGTGTGCCTGCCTGTCAGATAAGAAACAGTATCCGACGTTTTTCAGAACCATCCCCAGTGACCAGTTTCAAGCTGATGCTCTGGCCAAGCTGGTGAAACACTTCGGCTGGACTTGGATCGGAGCCGTTCGGTCGGACTCGGATTATGGAAATAACGGCATGGCGGCCTTTCTAGAAGTCGCAGTGCGAGAGGGGATCTGCGTGGAGTACTCTGAAGCCTTTTATCGGACCAACCCACGCAGCAAAATCCAAAGAGTGGCTGATATTATCCGGAGGTTTCTGTAATTCCTGCATGTATACTTTGCATTGATGTCCATCAGCCAACTTTAGAAACGTTTTTCCGAATACAAATGCTCTATAATATTTTCTAATAAAAGGTGTGACATGTTAGTTAAAGATGATGCATTTAATGTCCCTCCAGGTCCACAGCAACAGTTGTGGTGGCATTTGCAGCCATCGGAGAGATGAAGATCCTGCTGGAAGAACTGTCTCGAGATCCTTCTCCGCCTCGTCAGTGGATCGGAAGTGAGGCCTGGTTCACTGACACGGACATGTTAAGTTTCACTTCCTGTGCGGGGGCCATCGGAGTGGCTATTCAGCAATCTGTCATTCCTGGATTTAGAAATTTCCTTCTGGATCTCTCTCCCTCTGAAGTGGCTGCTTCCCCTGTACTCACTGAGTTCTGGGAGGATGCGTTCAACTGCACGCTAAGAAAAAGTGAGACTTTTCAGGTTAATTGCTAATTTAAAACACCTAAGTCCTCATTTCAGGCTTTTGTGATAACCGTGTTGGTTAAATGTCAGAGAATTCACATTTCTACTAGTATAAAGTACCTTTATGGAAAATATTTAAACATAATCTGGTATTTTGATTTGAGTTAAAATATGTTTTTCCAACTAACAGTATTTATTGTTGTATTAGACATAAATCATAACTATCATTCTCCATGGAGGCTAACCAGATGAACAGAATGTTATTAGTTTATATAAGAACAAGAGTAAAAGGTCACTGATGAAAATGAGGTTTAGCATTTGCCTTCCTCTTTTTCTACCTTTAGGTGGAGATACACAAAAGAGAATGTGTAATGGACAAGAGGATATAAAGACACTTGAAAACCCGTACACTGAAACATCACAGTTGAGAATCACTAACATGGTGTACAAGGCTGTTTATGCTGTAGCTCATGCTATTCAAACTGCACGGTTTCAAAAAACTAACTTCAATGCTGACAAATCCATCAGGCTGGAGTCTGAAGAGGTTGGGGGAAATTTTCAGCTTTTACCTGTGATTTAGCGTCTCTGAACTGAAATATTATTGACGTAATAATTTTACCTCTATATCTTTCCATATTTATCACTTTGAATCACACTCAGGTTTTAACTGAGCTCAAGAAAATTAACTTTTCCCAAAATGGTTATCATGTGTCATTTGATGCGAATGGGGATCCAGTGGCTTTTTACGAACTGGTGAACTGGCAGAAGAATGAGAGAGGAGCTCTTGAGCCAGTGACAGTGGGGTTTTATGACGCATCGCTGCCAGAAGGCCAGAAGTTCAATATTAACAGAAACATAACTTGGGTAGAAGGGAGCTTAGAGGTAATGACAACAGTTTAGCTATTATTTAACTAAAGTTGCATTATAGAAATATTTTGTTTTTAAACTTCTATTTTGTTTGTATCTCTGTTTCAGGTTCCAGTCTCTGTTTGCTCAGAGAGTTGTCCTCCAGGAACTCGTAAAGTGTTGCAGAAAGGAAAACCAATCTGCTGCTATGACTGTATACCATGTCCTGAAGGAGAGATCAGTAATATGACAGGTAAAGTCAATTGGTTTAATGAAAAACTGCATCAACTGAAAATATTTTAGTAGTAAACCAATTTTATACATGTCTTTTAGATTCTCCTGACTGCTTCCTATGTCCCAGGGAGTTCTGGCCAAATGCCGAAAAAGATGCTTGTTTCCCCAAACCTGTGGAGTTTCTTTCCTATGATGAAGTTTTGGGAATCATTCTGGAAGTATTTTCCATCAGTGGAGCCTGTTTGGCCATCATCACAGCAGTGATTTTCTTCCATCACAGAACAACACCGATTGTCAGAGCCAACAACTCTGAGCTGAGCTT
>NW_015114932.1:17460-40735 GCF_001443285.1 Poecilia latipinna
TGGAGTTTCTTTCCTTTAACGAAGTCCTGTCAATCATCCTGGCTACACTCTCCATCAGTGGAGCATCTCTGGCCGTCATTACATCATTAATTTTCTTCCATCACAGAACAACTCCAATTGTCAGAGCCAACAACTCTGAGCTGAGCTTCCTGCTTCTCTTTTCTCTTATTCTGTGTTTCTTATGTTCACTAACTTTCATTGGGGCCCCCTCTGAGTGGTCCTGCATGCTGCGGCACACAGCGTTTGGCATCACATTTGTTCTCTGTATCTCCTGTATTCTTGGGAAAACCATAGTGGTTCTAATGGCCTTTAAAGCTACACTTCCTGGTAGTAATGCTATGAAATGGTTTGGTCCTCCACAACAAAGGATGACTGTCATGTTTCTCACCTTAATTCAAGTTATAATATGTGTCATATGGTTGGTTGTGAGTCCTCCCTTCCCAGTGAAAAATCTGAGCACCTACAAGGAGAAGATAATCCTGGAATGTGCGTTAGGCTCTGCTGTTGGTTTCTGGGCTGTGCTCGGCTACATCGGCCTGCTGGCTGTGTTTTGCTTTGTGTTAGCTGTTCTAGCTCGGAAACTACCTGATAATTTCAACGAAGCCAAGATGATAACCTTCAGCATGTTGATATTCTGTGCCGTCTGGATCACCTTCATCCCAGCTTATGTCAGCTCTCCTGGAAAATTTACTGTGGCTGTGGAGATATTTGCTATTCTGGCCTCCAGCTTTGGACTGATACTGTGTATATTTGCTCCAAAGTGTTTCATCATTTTGCTGCGACCTGAAAAAAACACTAAGAAATATTTAATGAACAAAAACTAATTGCATCATATTTTTTTCACTATATGATCATATGTTATCCATGTTGTCTTTGTTACTAAAAAACTGGGTGTACTACACTTATTTCTTCCTTTCTCTACTTCAATAAATATTCAAACCAAAGGGGTTTGGCTCAGTCATTTCTTCATGTAATTTTATTAATTTAATTATAGTAAAACTTCTTTAACAAGAACATTTCCCATACAAACAAGGAAATTAATTTTCAAATTTGGTTCATTGACCTTGGCCAAAATATTGACTTGTTATTTGCATTTAAAAAATGCCCCTAAAATGCAGATATAAAAATGAGCATTTGAGGAGATGGTCAAGATATGTCTAAAAAAAAAACAAAAAACAAAACAAAAAAAAACAATACACAATCAGCTGTTACCATGATAAACCATTACAGATCAGACTGAAAAGCAAGGACACACCACTGGATCACATCATGTGTAGAAGGTTTTCAGCTTTAGTTTTCTTTGCAAATGCTTTTTGTTTGTCGTAAAATTTAGTAAACCTCTTTAGTTTACCGCCAAAATAGTCATGTCTTGTGTTTTCAGTATTAATTTTATTTCTTCTTATAGTTAAAACTCTTTAAATTAAAACTGAAAACATTAGTTTCAAAACACGTTTTTTTAATTTGAATGTTAATATAAGCATTTTTTTTTCTCCTAAGCTTGGTATCTACATGACAAAAGGTCATTTACTTTTTTCCATGCTGTTTCTTCTCACTGTGATTGGTCGAACTGGCGATGACTAATCTTGCTAATGAAATGCAGCTCGCATAATAACACTTTGTAATTTATCCTGACCCAGTCGTCTGTCTCAGTCTTCGCCAGGTGATCAGAGTCTTTATGGGGTCAGTATGGGGAATCCATTAAACTTTTCTCAGGCTCTGCATTTTTGTGTTTTATTTAGCATTCTTTTCATTGCACTGTCAGGTTTTAGTCATTCTGTGGAAAAAAGAAACATTTTGAGGACAGAAGAAAGAGCAGAGAAAAGAGATAGTACTTTAATAGAGAAAAGTGATGATCTGCAGATGGAGGAAACGAGTGCTTTTCAATCTGCTTCAACTCAGTGCGTGAAAGCAGGAGACAATGAGCCTCTCGCCTTGCAGATGGACGGGGACGTTGTCATAGGGGGGTTTTTCCCTTTGCACTATCTGGCCTCTGAGCTTCAGCACAGCTACCAAAGCAAACCCCAGGTCACACCTTGCAGCGGGTAAATATGACGACGTCAGATCCATGCGGGTTTAACATGTTTCGACAAACATTCAAACTGTGTTTTGGCAGATTTGATCACAGAGCCTTCCGCTGGATGATGACGATGGCGTTTGCCGTGGAGGAAATAAACAACAAGTCCAGCCTCCTGCCTGGCGTCAAGCTCGGCTACCGCATCTTGGACAGCTGTGACAACGTCCACAGCAGCCTGCAGGCTCTTTTCTCCTTAGTCACTTTCTCAGAGTCTGCGGCTGGTGGCGAGCAAATGTTGGGAATGAAAAACACGATAAACCTGACAGGCGAAGAGGCGCAAACGTTATTAACGACTCGGGATGATGAAACTCCCAGCTGTCTGTCTGGCTCTCCCATCCCCGCCGTCATTGGTCTCGCATCGTCGTCCCCAACAAGGGCTGTAGCTCAAGTTCTTGGCTCTTTCAACATCCCGCTGGTAAGAAAAGCAAGCATTTTGTGCAAAGATGTTTTTAAGTGCTTTGCTGTAAAAAAACAAAACAACAACAACAAAAAAAACCTTCTGTCTCATCTTAGGTGAGTTATTTTGCCACTTGCACCTGCCTCAACGACAAGCACGTGTATCCGTCATTTTTGCGGACTGTGCCGAGCGACCTTTTCCAAGTCGCAGGTCTGGTGCAGCTGGTCACATTCTTAGGATGGCAGTGGGTGGGCACCATAGGGACGACCGTAAGATCAGGCTTATTTGTTCTTACTCAACAAATCAAGTCTTTATTTTATTTCACTGACCCCATTCAATGCTCATTCCAGGATGACTACAGTCAGTATGGCATACAGGAGTTCTCCAGTCACTTCAGACACAGCGGCGGCTGCGTGGCTTTCCACCTGACTATTCCAAAATCACCGACAGCGGCTGAGATTCAGGACATGGCGGACATGCTGCAGATCTCCACCGCAGACGTGGTGGTGGTTTTTGCGGCCGAGGGACAACTTTTGGATTTGTTCCTGGAAGTGAGCGTCTCTGTTTATGTGCAGAATAGAGGAGATGTGCAGCATTCAGGATGGATTATATTGTCAAAGATCAGATCATAAAGAGGACTCATTGTTTTGTGCTAACCGGTATGTTTTTGTTTCCGTACATATCCAGCTTTCTCGTAGAAATGTAACAGGGATCCAGTGGGTGGCCAGTGAAGCCTGGGTGACGGCCGGCCTTCTGACGTTTCCGGACTTCCACGGCCTTTTAGAGGGAACGCTCGGCTTCTCTTTCCCGGGAGTCAATATCCCTGGGTTGAAAGAGTTCCTCCTTAATGTCCGTCCGTCTCCGGAGCTGGGAATGGAGTTCATCAACATGTTCTGGGAGGAGCAGTTTGGATGTCAGCTCCAGTTCGATCTACTGAATCTGGATCACAGATTCAATCTGGACTCTCAAAATACGTCTGTTGTGACAAAGAAAAAGGAATCCAGCGAACGTATAAATGCTGATCCGAAGCCTGTATGTACAGGCTCGGAAGACCTGAGCCTCACGTCAAGCAGCTACACTGACGTATCTCGGGTCAGAATATCCTACAATGTGTATAAGGCCGTGTTTGCCATCGCCCACGCTCTCCACAACTTACTTAACTGTGACTCTGCAGGAATAAATGAGGGTATGTGTGACAAAAACACAGAATTCACTGCAGGACAGGTTTGTGAAACAGCAACTGAAAACCAAATCACTGCTTCATTTTTAAAGCTTTTTGCTTTTTTTGTGATGTTTTTGCTTCTTTTCAAACAGCTGCTGGACCATCTGAAGAAGGGAAATTTCACAAATCAGTTTCAGGAGAGAGTTTACTTTGACACAAACGGAGAGCCGGTCCCTTTATATGACATCATTAACTGGCAGAAGGACAGCAAGGGGAAAATCAGGTCAAATATCAAACTTGTTTTGCAGCAGAAATGCTCTTTGCAGCCTCTGACTTCATTATTTGGCCATTATTAAATGTCACTTCCTTATTTATTATTCTTATCCCTGCATCCATTTTAATGTACTACAGCCTGCCCCTGCTAGACAAATTTGTCCTGTGGGAGACAAATAAATGATCTTATCTCATCTTATCTTATACCTGATGCACATTTCTGAACCCCAGCTTGATTTTATTTAGTTTTTTCCATGTCATCAACAGATTTGTTAAAGTAGGAGGCTATGATGGTTCAGCTCCACTGGGGCAACAGCTGAAGATAAATGGCAGCATTATTGTATGGACAGGAGGCCAGTCGCAGGTGATGTCTAAATTCAGTTTCAGCATTTTGTACTCAGTAAACCCGCTGTGTTTAATGTCTGCTGTGCTTTTCTGGTCGACCTTTAGGTGCCCGTGTCTCGGTGCAGCGCTCCGTGTCGCCCCGGCAGCCGACAGGCCAGACGTCCAGGGAAACCTCCGTGCTGCTTTGACTGCCTGCCTTGTGCGGATGGAGAGATCAGCAACCAGACAGGTAGCCAATTCTTTTTTTTTTTTTTTTTTTTTTATTATTTGCAAACCGAAAGCCACGTTGTTTGTACCCTTGCCAGATTGTAAGTTATTTCCCATTCAACCAAGAAGTTTGGTTAGGATTTGAAAAAGGACAGGGTAAATCTCTAAAGATATCAAATCATAATCAATTACAAATATGAACCATTTGAATGTTTCTAATGCAATTTTATTCAAAATGAAAAGTTACAAAGTATTACACCGTCTAAGTGGCCAGTGGAAAAATATGTATTGTCATTAGAGCTGCAATGAATGATTAGTCTAGTAATTTACTGTTCAATGAATCGTTCCGATTAATCGATTAATCAGATGAAAAACAGGTGCATTCTGCATATATTTAACCGTTTAAGGTTATTTCATACACTGTTGGAAATAGATAAAAATGTCAAATAATTCACTTCCTTTTTTAAATAAATAACCATTTTATTGCCTTGAGTCCGATAACAGGGCCTTGATGCTTGACCATTTCTAGCAAAGGATTCAACTACAGCTAAAAAAATATGTCTAACATTAATATGTGAGAAGCTCAGTCCTTCTACTTCTCTTGACATCAGAACAGTGTAGAGCTGATCTACTGACTTCTTTATGTATTAACCAATTAATAATAGGGTAGTAAAAGGTGCTTAATAGGAAATTTTAAATTTTTACAGACCTTAAACAAGGTGAAACTAAATCATTTACAGGGTTTTTGGAAGGACATATGTACAGACAAAGAAGTTTTTTTTTTAACTTAAATGCAAAATGTATTTATTTTTGGTAACATTCTGAGTTAATTACTCCTCTGAGGATGTTGTTCTTTCAGCAAATGGCATATTTTATAGTCTTTATACTCCAGTTAGCAATTAATTGATTACTAAATTAGTCAATGATTACTTCAACTATCGATTAATCACAATTGATCCGATTAATTGTTTCAGCCCTAAATGGCATTACACCAGTCATTCCCTTTCTACTAGCCTGCCTTTTGAAAATTTCTTCTCTTATTCAAAAGAGCTTCAAGTCTTTGAAGTTGGAAGGACTTCTTGCCATCACCCTAATCTTTAAGTCCATCCTCAGGTTCTCTGTGAGAGTTAAATTGGAACTCTGGTTGGGTATTTCCACGCTCAGTCCGTAGATATGTTGCTGAAATTAAAAGGTTATTTTAAAGCCTCGTCAGCTGAGGGTATCAATAATTTTATACTTTTTATCATCGCTTTGTTGTACATCACTAATGATACAAAAACTGTGTGGAACAGTAAAATTTTCCACAAATTTTACTGGATTTTTTACTGGATTTTCTTTTCTTTCCATTTAATGTTTTCTGTGTCCCCGTAGGCTCCACCGAGTGCACTAAATGCCCAGAGTCCTACTGGTCCGACAAAGACAAGGTGAAATGCGTCGCAGGCGTTGAAGAGTTCCTGTCTTACAGCGAGACCATGGGCATCGTCCTGGTTCTGCTGACCTTGCTCGGCGTCGTCCTGACAGCCATCATTACTGTGATCTTCCATCGTTTTCGCACCACGCCCATCGTTAAGGCCAACAACTCCGAAATAAGTTTCTTGCTTCTTCTGTCGCTGAAGCTCTGCTTCCTCTGTTCCCTGGTGTTCATTGGCCAACCCTCGGTGTGGACGTGCATGCTACGCCAGGCGGCGTTTGGGATTAGCTTCGTCATCTGCCTGTCCTGTCTCCTGGTCAAGACTGTTGTCGTTCTTTTGGCCTTTCGGGCCAACATGCCGAGCTCCGGGGGTCTGAAACTGTTTGGTCCAACCCAACAGAGGACTATGATCTTCTGCACGACGACTCCTCAGGTGGGAATAAACCTGCTGCGGTGCCAACCCTACGCAGTTTTTATTATTATTATTGCCATTTACTATTACGATATTGCAAGTGTTATGTTATTGTTCTTTGTTCTCTCAGATTTGTCTGTGTGTTGGCTGGCTCTTGGGTGCACCTCCATTCCCTATCAAGAATCCCACATATCAAGCTTCATATGGAAAAGTAAGAAAAGCGAGTCTTGACGCTCATCCTGTCAAACTCAATCACAAAAACAAGGTTACAACTCTGTGTTCCTCGCCCCAATCAGATTGTTTTGGAGTGTAAGGAGCCGTGGCCTCTTGGGTTTTACCTGCTGCTGAGCTACATCGGCCTGCTCGCGTTTGTGTGCCTCCTGCTGGCGTTCCTCGGACGGAAGCTGCCGGATACCTTCAACGAAGCCAAGCTCATCACCTTCAGCATGCTGATTTTCTGGGCGGTGTGGATCTGTTTCATCCCAGCTTACGTCAGTTCACCCGGAAAGTTCTCGGTAGCAGTGGAGATATTTGCAATACTGGCTTCCAGTTTTGGTCTTTTGTTGTGCATCTTTGTACCCAAATGTTACATAATTCTTCTTCATCCTGAAAGGAACATTAGAAAAGGTATGACTGGAAAATATAGATAAATCCATATGCCTTTTTCTTTTCTTAATCAAGTAAACACAATTTATTTTTTCGTTGTTGCTATCCCTATTAAAATGCCTTTTTAATGTAAGGAGTTGTATGCAAATCTTATTTGGATCAGAATAAAAATAAGACATCTGTTTCAATGATTTGTTTACATTTTTTTTCAGAGGAACTGTTCCGTACCTCACTCATCATGAGACTGCATGTTGTATTAATTTCTGCTATTGGTCTCATTATTAGACTCAGGTGTGTTTGGAGGCACGGCTGAAAGTTGCACCCATTCGAGGTCTGAATGGGTGTAATGGTGCTTAGCATCAATCTGACGGTTGGATAACCAAACCAACAGATTAAAAGCAATAAATATATTTGTTGTTGAGCTCATAATCTGTTTATCTCATGATTTTAGCAGTAAAAAGGGTCTTTGAATTCAAAATTATTCTTATTTTTAGTTTTTGAATAAATTGTGATTCCACCACTAATCAAAACATATCCTTGTAATATTTCTAAGCTGAATGGTGCCACACAATTTAATCTTAAATGCGAAAAAACTCAAAATCCAGAGAAAGTCTTATGTTTGTCTAGAGAAACTACTCATTACTTAGATCAACATTTATCAGCATTAAACTTTTAATTCTGGAGTAAGATCTAGAGAAACTCCTATTAGTTTACAAATCTAGACCAAACTTAGAAAGTACCATTTATTTTTATCAGAACAAGAATACAGAGAAACCTCTACTAGTTTATAAATTATGGACTATTTGTTCTTTTTAAACATGAGGAACCAGTATGTTATTTTATAATGTGTTGTTTTTTTCTTTCTTTTGCTCTTTCCTTTGGTTTGTTATTGTATTTCCTTCTAATTCATGTAAAGCACTTTGATCCGCCTTGCTGCTGAAAATGTGCTGTATAAGTAAAAATACCTTAACTTACCTTAAAAATTGAGAACAACAACAACAAAAAAAAGAAAAAAGACTATTCCTAAAACAATGGAGAAGACTTTTTTTTTATTCTGGCATGTCATACATAAGATACACAAAATTGACGTGTCTTTGTCATATACTTTACTTTCTGACTCAGGAATTTGCACTATCTTACAAAAGCAGAAACATTCATTGCAAAGTTTAATGAAAACCAGTAAAAACAAACAAAAAAAAAAAACAGAATGAAATTAATTCAATAAAATACTAAATACATATTAAGCTAATTGAAATGTGAACAATTTATTATAAAAGAAGAAGAAGAATAAAAAGAGTTACCGTTTTTCTTTACCCATAAGGTGCTGCTTTGTATTTTTCTCTGGCTTTAGCAAAATAATGTAACATTTTGGGGCAAACAGACAAAACAATAACCCAAAGCTGGAGGCCAAAATGGCGAAGGACTCAACTGCACCGGCGTAGTTTCCGGGAGCGCTTACATACGCGGGGACGAAAGCGAGCCACACAGCGGAGAAGATCAGCATGCTGAAGGTGATGTACTTGGCCTCATTGAAGTTTCCGGGCAACTTTCGAGCCAGGAATGCCAGCACAAAGCAGAGACACGCCTGGAGGCCGATGTATCCTAAGACGCACCAGAATGCAAGACTCGACCCAACGCTGCACTCCAGTATGATCTTTGAGCGTTCGTATTTGGTGTTTCGACTCGGATAAGGTGGGGCGTCAATTAGCCAGGCGGCACAGATCACCACCTGGACGAGAGTGCAGCTGAAAATAATGGCTCGCTGCTGCTTGGGCCCCAGCCACTTCATGATGTTGTCCCCGGGCCTGGTGGCTGTGAAAGCAGCCAGAACAACGAGGGTCTTTCCCAGGATGCAGGAGATGCAGAGTGAAAACGTGATACTAAAGGCGGTGTGACGGAGCATGCAGGACCAAACGGTGGGCTCTCCGATAAAAATAAGACAACACAGGAAGCAGAGCGTCAGAGCGAACAGGATAAAAAAGCTCAGTTCTGAGTTGTTCACTCGCACGACTGCCGTTCTTCTGTGGTGGAAAAACACGACAAAAACGCCGACAGTGAGAGAGGCACCAACTACTGAAATGACTGTCAGGGGAATGCCCAAGGCATCGTAGGCCAAAAACTCCACCTTCTTGGGGATGCAGCTCGTTCTGTCTTGGTTCGACCAGAAGTCCTCAGGACAAAATATGCATTCTACTGAGTCTAGCAAAAAGAGATCAGCAAAGAAAAGAAAAGAAAAAGAGATAAACGTGACTGTACCAAAATCCATACTTAAGTTGCAGTGATTTTCAGCCTCACTTGTCTGATTGCTAATTTTGCCGCTGTCACATGGTACACAGTCAAAGCAGCAAACAGGCTCCCCACGACGGACAGCTTTCCTGGAGCCTGGAGGGCAGCTGGGACTGCACACAGACACTGGCACCTTTACAGGGACAATAAGCGTTCTTCAAATTACCAAAACAATCTGCTTTTTTAACAAGCAAACTACAGTCATGATAGAAATAAAATTATACTTCAATCCCCTATTCCATGATGTGACTTTTCAGTTGAAATTGAGGCATATCACGACAGAAAAGATGATCTGAAAGGGGCTACTGAATCACACTGTTTGGGCACGTTGAAGACCATCGCTAAAATACCGTCTTTACTGCCTAACGGACTATTTGTAATGGACAATAATGGGGTCAAATCAGATCCAATCCGTCCTATCCGCCCTACTTACCTCCATCTTAACCTACAGAACTTCAACAGTTGGCATCTGATGAAGGTAAAAACACAGTGTGAGCAGCTTGCCTCACTCTGATGGCCTGTCCACATTATTCTTTCCTCCTGGATCACCAGCTCCTCTCCTCCAGGCTTAGTCCCGTCGAACAACCCCACGTTGACAAACTCAATGCTCCCAGTCGTGCCTCTCTGCCAGTTGATGATGTCATAGTACGGCACCGAGTCGCCCTTCTGGTCGAAATTTACCTCCTCCCCTGCCATGTTGAACTTCACTTCTTGCAGGTAGTACTGAAGCTAATGGGGGAAAGAAAGATTTATAACAGAACAAACAAAAGCAATGGGCTTTATTTACTCCTCAAACAACAAATGCTTCATCGTCATACCTGCCAGGGGAGTATGTTGTTGCTTTGAGCACATGAATCGTTTTCAAAAGGCCCGTTGCCGGACTGACAAAGAAGGAGGTTGTGCAGCGAATGAGCGACTGCGTACACGGCCTTGTAGACGTTGTAGGCCACCCTGGGGCTGGACGTGTTCATGTAGGCCGAGTGCTGCTTCAGCAGGACCTCTTGCCCTGAACAAACTGGGAAACGGTTGGCAGAGGACGGAAAAGGGCTGCAGCCATACAGAGCCTCCCACAGCTCGCCCACCAGAATATTGTCGGGATATCGCTGAGGGCTGACTGTCTGCAGGTAGTCGCCTAGTTGAGCAATGTGACCCTTTCTGATGCCGAAGCCAATGGTGCCCCCCAGGTAGGGGTAAAACTCCCTCCCAGTAAAGACGGACGCCGTGACCCAGGCTTCGCTCGCCACCCACTGGATTCCGGTGATGTTCTGCTTCATGTAGTCCCTGAGGAACGGCGTCATTTCCCCTTCGGCTGAGAATACCACCACTACTTTTGCCAAAGAGCGCCGCATGACCTTTTTTTTTTTTTTTCAAAATGGAAGAAGGTCAAGAAGTCAAAACAAAAACACAATGCAACCTGTTAACTTTTCAACACTTCACTTATGCAAGTAAATCCTAACATTTGTAAAGAATAACTTGGATCGCTATTAATTTTACCTTAAATGTTTGGACTATATTAAATTCTATGTATTTGTATCACAGTAATTCTTCACCAAAACCAAATTATTGGAGAATAATTTTGAGTACTTTATTTATGTCTTTTAATTGGTTGAATCCGGATGTTTTCATAATCTGATTGCCTTTGAGTCTCTTTCTCTTAAAATAAAATATCTGAAAGTTCTAATTATTTAGAAAATAAACTCTTTAAATAGAGTTGCTACAGCCAGGACACAACTGCAGATGTCAAGTGTCAAATTTATGACTTGTGCTGTTAGGGTGCAATGGTACACACAAATAATGGCTGTGTAAATATTTGACTTAAAAAATGAAAATGAAAATGAAAAAGTTAGTACATTTTCAGTATCCTTCATTCAAAAAAAAATAAAGAAAATTATTATTTATTTCTTACAGCAGAAAAACAAACAATCCTTACTAATTTCTAAAGTTAATTTACATTTTTTTATATTCACAAACTTAAAGGAACTGGAAACCAACTAAAGGGAGATTTAGTTGGATTTTTATTTTACTATGACTAACTTTTTTTAAATACGACTCTCCCCATATTTAAGAATAAACACTTTTAAATCACTTTGCAGTTGTTTTGCATAATAACTAAATAGGTGCTACTTTGAAAATGTACCTGCATAATCTCCAGAGCCCGCTGTGTGTTGTAGAGCAGAGGGATCATTTCTTGGTAAGCTACACACACACTGCTGCCCTGTAACTCCCTCAGCAAACCCTGCACCGCAAAACGCCCGTATTCATGGTCTCCTCGAATAAGTCCGACCCAAGTCCAGTTGAAGTGCAGCAGAAGTTGAGCAATGGCCTTCACCTTTATTCAGCAAGTAAAAAAGGGCAGGTAATTTTCAAATAACGTTTGGAAATTACATTTTAAAGATATCAAAGTCCACGTCAAATGTCTTCAGACAGTATGACTACAGCAAGTGATTACATTTGTAAATTTTTAAAATGCAAAATTCACAACTTCCTTTTCTACGTTACACAAGCGGCAACATAAAGTCATACCTGGTAGTCATCATTAGGAATTACTCTGAAAAATGTGGGATACTTTCTTCTGTCGGTGAAGCAGGCACACGATGAGAAGTAGCTGATCTGAGGGTAAGGCTTAGGGTCAGCTTAAGATGCTTAAGTGACTGCAAAGAAAAGGAGATGCCGTTACCATAGGGATCCTGAATGGTCGCAGGAGTCTGGAAACCACGATGGACTGAGCGGATCCCGATTCCCCGATCACAGTCAGCATGGGAGAGGATCCGGAGCACATGGGAGAGTCGGCCTCGCTCAGACCGTTCAGCACGGCCAGAGCAGCCCTCTGACCCGTCAGCGGGTACGCACAAGAATCAAAAATTTTGTAACCCAGGGTGTGATTTGGCAGTAGCTCTGTGCTCTCGTTTATCTCCTCCACTGCCAGCCTCATGGTCTGAACCCAGCGGAAAGCCCTGGGATCGAACCTGCAGCTCAGCAAAGATGCACACACACACACACACACACACACGCATATTGAACAAAGTAGTTAGAGACAGAAATGTTGCTGGGACAGAAGAAACTGCATTTTTATTTTTTACTTTTAAAGAACTAGATAGTTTTCTTTGTCCATATTGTCTAGTTTAAGTCTGAGAAAACATCTTATCAATTTGCAGTCATGTTCTATAATACATAAATTGTTTAATTTCTACAATCTCAGATAATTTGACTATTCAGTGAATCAAAGAATCAAACAAGCATTGAGTACTATAGTAATATGACTAACATGGCAATTAATCAGATGGCAAAAGAACCTAAACATTTTTTTGTGCACCATAAAGCAAAAATTCTTTAACCTCCTAAAACAGAAATATAATCTCTGCAGCTCGACCGGTTTAACTACCAGCAGGTGTATTTAGATCCAAACTGATTCTAAGCAACGGAGAACAAAATCCCCCCAATTTTAGCAATAAAAAACCCCCAAAAAACACACATTTCTCCATTAGGCTCACCCGTTGCACTTCACCGGTGGTGGTGTGTAGGTGTAGTTCTGATCAGGCATTTCCTGGTTATAATGAAGAGGAAAAATCCCTCCGATTATAAAGTCGCCTTCTGCAACGAAGCCTGGCTGAAAGCTGTTTCGGAGAACGCAGTCTTCAGCTGCAGTAGCTGTGGAAGTGTATCTAGAAACATGTGTGAAAGACAAAGCACTGACACAGAAAGTGAAAGAAAATAAAGCAAGTGGAGGCATGCTGATAGTCAAAGTCAAAACTCCAGAGAGCTTGGAATTAGGCAGCTTATATACAGAAAGCAACCTTGTTATCTATTGACACTGAGTGATGTAATTGGATATTTAGGAGCCTTTTGTGGTTTACTGAAAGTGATGGGAGCAAATGGAATAATTTCATGTGAGAAACAAAATCTAAATAAGGCAATTGAGTTTTTTTTTAATTAGAAGAATTTTAAAAAAAATCCTCTTTACGGTATTTACGGTTCTTTGCGACACATGTTTAATTATTTTTCTTTGTGGCTAGTATGAGTTAATTATGGGCGATTATTGTTTTTGTTTTAACTTGACAGTAACACGTATCAGTCGACCATCGTATGTTTTCTGATGAGTTTTCACCTGCTGTTGACAACAAAGCAGAGTTATTGATGAAAAACACAAGATTTATTTTTTAACTCAGTTGTTATGTACATGTGTGGAATGGATTTCCTAAGATGATTACAGACAATGATTTAAAATTGGTAGCTGAACAGTGTTATTGTCCATTTGGAAGACATATTTGCACCCAAACCCTAATTGTTTGGCTGATGCCTTGACATATTGCTCCAATATTTCCACACGAGATTCTTTCTTCACAATGCCACCCATTTTGTGAAGTAAACAACTCTCTTTTGGAAAAAAAAAAAAAGAAAAAAAAAAACTACAAAATGCTACCACCACAATACTTAATAAATGTAATGGTGTGTCTAGCCTACCACATTTCTTACAGAAGTAAATATGATCAATATGGTTTAATGCTTATATATTTTCCAGGCACATAGTGCCATTTTATGCTACCGTACACATCAAACATGACAACTAATATGGTGCCTTAAAAATTGGGTCTCTTCCTGCCAGCATGTCTAGGTGGGCCCCATGTGGGAAAAAGGAGGGCAGACTATATAGGTCCCATATGGGTTTGTCTGCGGGTTCCACGGTGGCCCCACATGGGTTTGCCCATGTAGGGACAAACCCATATGGGACCCATATATCAGCCCTCCTTTCCCCCACATGGGTCCCACCTAGACATGCTGGTCTCTTTAAGAAGCTCCTACTCTTTCTGAGACTCCACCTTCAGTACATCAGCACAACAATGTTTGCTAAATGCTGCTGCTAGTCTGAAGGAGCTGTGTCTTGATTTGACAGGAAAACTGTAAAAAAAAAAAAAAAAAAAATCCTCCCAGAACCCTCTAGCTGAAATCTGAACAGATACATTTTTGGATGTGAAGTAGCAGCCACCAAAAAAAACAAGAAACATTTCACCTTATAAGTATTTATGGATATAAATTAGTCTTGCTAAACACACACCTTTTGACTGTTCAGCTCTAACAAGCTTAAACATTAAGAAGACATAATCAGTTTCAACAACTACAACAAAAAAGTTTAAATACGAATAGTAATTTTGTCAGCATTATTCATTGGGAAAAAAAATATATCACTATGTCACAACCCTTGGGTCTGGGCGGCTCCCTCAGATTTGTTTGTGCCATCTACAGTATAAAAATCTGGTGTGCCTAACTATATTGCAAACTTCTCCGTGTGTGAAAACTGGGGACAGGCTTTTTAATTGTCCCTTAGGCAAACATGCGACTGCTGGATGTAATTCTCCTTCTCTTTCTGTCTCTATTTAGAGGAAATCAAGGCTCATCTGCTGCTCTTGATAGCTGTGCTTTCCTGGGAGAAGAAGAGAGAAAAAGTCTTTATGAGGATGGTGATGTAGTTATCGGGGGTCTATTCCCTCTGCATTACAGTCCTGTGTCATCTCCTCTCACATATAACGTAAAGCCTACACCTAATACTTACAACTAGTAAGTTCAACGCAATGACTTGAACTGCTAAAAAGATGCTTGTTTGATTTTCTTGTGCCACTTTCTTATAAGAAACCTGTGATTATCTTTGTCTACAGCTTCAGCGCTCGTGCCCTGCGCTGGATGCAGACCATGACTTTTGCGATCAAAGAGATAAACGGACGGGCGGATCTCCTGCCACGACTCAAGCTGGGTTTCCACATCCGTGACAGCTGCGATGATATACCCGTTTCCCTGAGAGCGTCCTTCCTGCTGGCGAACGGACAGCCGGAGGGCTCGAAGGGAAATGCGAGTCAGGATGAAGCCGCTGGTTTAGGATGCGAGGCTGTCAACAGAACGGTGTCCCCAGTAATCATAGGAGACGCTGGCTCTGGTGTCTCTATGGCTCTGCTACGAAGTCTGGGCTCTTTCCATATTCCACTGGTGCGACTGTTTGAGCTTCTTTTTGTTATACAATTTACTTGATGCTCTATTACAATCAGTACAATGAGAAACCACAATCTTCTAAACCTTCAGTTTTAAGTTTAGGTCTCTGCCTACATTGTTATCTGTCATTTGATGCTTTCATCCACAGTCTGTTTTAGCAAGTGAGAAAAGTCAACCATTGTTTGCTGTAATTCTAGGTGAGCTATTTTGCTTCCTGCAGCTGTCTGAGTAATCAGAGGGAATTCCCCACATTCATGAGGACAATGCCCAGTGACGCCTTCCAGATAAAAGCCCTGGCCCAGCTGGTCCGCTACTTTGGCTGGACCTGGGTGGGGGTAATCGGAGTGGAATCCGATTATGCTCGCTTCGCCATCCAGCTTTTCCTCAAGGAATCGGTGCGCTATGGTGTGTGTGCCGCCTACACACATTTCTACCCAGTAGGCCCAAGCCACCAGGACATTGAAAAGCTTCTGAATGTTATTCAGGTGTGCTATGTGAGCTGCAGCTCCTACATTTTACCTGCTAAAAGGTCCAAACAGTGACAGGTTTCTGTGTTTTTATTTAATGCTAAAATATGCTGTTTAGTTTCAGCTACATGACAAGTAATCTGTTTCTTGTTAGACAAGGTTATGTTACACTAAACAAAGTAGTGTTTGGCATCCTATCATTTCATGTCTAACTCATCCTGATTTAGTGAATTTGAATTAAATACTATCTCTAACTTTCCCATCATTAGATGACTTCTTCAAAAGTCATCATTAATTTTTCGGGTGAGGCAGAGATGCAGGACATCCTCAGAGAGATGCAACGTCGAAATCTAACCGGGTTCCAGTGGATCGCCAGTGAGGCCTGGGCCACCTCCAAGTCGCTGTGGGAAAACTCGGCCAATCTTCTGAAGGGAACTCTGGGATTTGCCATCCAGAGAGCTGCTGTGATTCCTGGGCTGCAGCAACACCTCGCGGCTCTCACACCATCGGCCATTCATCGAATCGCTTTCTTGGCTGAATTCTGGGAGGAAACGTTCAACTGTCGGCTGAACGGGTCTGCCAACGCTCACAATCACGGGTTGGGAAGCCAACAAAGCAGAACACCATGCAAGGGGACTGAAGCCTTACGCGACGTTTACTCTCCGTATTCTGATGTGACACAACTACGAGTTTCATACAACGTCTACAAAGCCGTGTATCTCGTAGCCTACGCCTTGCAAGATATGAGTAACTGCAAAGCTGGAGAGGGGCCGTTCGTCAGAAACACTTGTGCAGATCCAAAGAATTTTAAACCCTGGCAGGTGAGAGAGGTTACAAGTTGTCGTTTGCTGTAATATTTCAGAAACTGAAGTTTGACACCCCATGCTTATATTCCCGTAGCTTCTTCACTACATGAAGCTTGCAAATTTTTCCGCACTGGGGGAGGAAGTCAACTTTGATCAGAATGGTGACCCAATTGCTTATTACGATCTGATGAACTGGCAGACGGGACCTGGCGGCTCTCTGGATTTGGTGAAAGTTGGTTTTTATGACGCCTCGCTTCCCGCTGGAAGCAGCTTGGTCATAAACGACTCGGTGATCATGTGGCCGGTGGGAAAGCAGGTGCGTTCTCCACAAACAGGCCTGAGGCCGTGTTCACCGCTCAGACGCTTCTGTGCCTTGTTGATTGACACGTCATTTAAATTACTGCTAGTTATGTGTGGCATACTTTGCTAAATTATTCTTACAGTCTCCTTTTAGGCGCTTATTGGAAAATGACCAAAATGACATTTTTGTTAAAAACTGGAGCAATCAATTACCTTTATAAAACACTTTTAATTAAATAAATATTGCACTGAAGAATGTGTGAATTTTTAATAAATAATAAAAATGTGGAAAAAAAAAATCTTGACATTAATTCATTATTAATACGTAGGTTTAACTATTGTCCATGTCAAATCGCAATCCTTTTCAAAAGATACAGTTGTGTATTCAGTTTTTAAAAATATGTTGCTTACATTTTATAAATGTGTTCTATATTTTTGATAAAATATGTGTCCATTAGAGAAGAAAGCTGGATGTTTAGTCTCATCTGTCTGAGTGCCTGAACTTTGCCTCTCAGGCTCTGCGGTCTGTGTGCAGCAACAGCTGTCCTCCAGGTTCCCGTATTGCCAGGAGAAAAGGGGAACCTGTCTGCTGTTATGATTGTGTGCCCTGTGCCGAAGGAGAATTTAGTAATACAACCGGTATGTCCCGTCTTTTGCTACACTTTTTCACCACTTTGTTTAATCATAAAGAAACTTGGCTCTCCTTAAATTTGGTTAAATTAGTAAATTTACTTTGGCATCAAAAATAAAGCTGCGGTTGGAGTTACCGTCTGTGGATGTTATCTGGGTTTCCTCCAACTGTATGAAAGCATCCATTTCAACAGCCCCCTAATTGTCCCATCACTGTTTCTCTTGTGTTTTTCTGTGTAACCCACTTCTTGGCTGTCATCCCCTGTAGAGTCAGAAGTTAAACAAGCCCAGTCTCCAAGGTTTCTGCCGTGGATATATTATAGTTAGTGGAAAAGGGTCACATTTGGAGACAGAGCAGAGAAAGAAGGGGAAGGACACTTCATTCAGATTTTCAAATTGAGGCTCCCTATCAGATTTTTTTTATCTTCCCATCTGTGTTGGCTTATTACAAAAACATGTATTACACAGCGATTAGCATGAATAAATTAAGCCGATTTTGCTAAATAAAATCCTGTCATCTTTCAAGAATGAGTTCTAACTAATTAACGTGCAGATATTTTTTAATATCAACCCCTCAGTTTTTTTGTTTTATCTTCAGGAATCAACTGAGTGAAAATAAAGTGTCAAAGGTCGAGTAGTATCCCAAAGTGGTCAGATAATTATTAGCCACAAATAATTAGAAAGTAGCTCAACCTCAAATACTGGACATTTCGAGCAAATGTCATGCTGAGGTAACTAAATCTTAGATGGTGTAGCCGGATTAGTTTGATGTGACATACAGAAACGTTTCATTGGTGTTGATAGTTGAGTCGCAATAGTGTTAATTATTGAGTACAAATGTACAGTTCAGATCATCAGGGCTTATATAGTGGCTTTCAGTCTATCAAAAAACAAAAAAGAATCAGTGACAGCATGGTTTAGTTGGTGAATTAATTGTGCGTACATGGCAAATGCATAGTAAGGCGATGCCAGATTATTATTTTCCAAGGTAATGTGAATTGCTCTGAAGCGACAGGCAGATGTGCAATAGTGTAACGGGAGCAGAAGCCCAGTTATTCTCAGGGTTACCTTGGGTAAGGTTTCTCTTCTCTCTCCATATTCAGATTCTTTAGATTGCTCACGTTGTTCCGGGGACATGTGGCCCAACAGAGCCAGAGATCTCTGCATCCCTAAAACAGTGGAGTATCTGTCTTACCATGAGTTCATGGGGGTTCTGCTGAGTGCTGCCTCGGTTCTGGGAGCTGCCGTTTCCCTGGCCATAATTGCCATATTCTACACATATAAGGACACAGCTCTCGTTCGAGCCAATAACATGGAGTTGAGCTTCCTCCTGTTGGTGTTTCTCACCATATGCTTCCTTGTCGGTCTGCTGTTCCTTGGTAAGCCTTCAGAGTGGCTGTGTCGGATCAGGTATCCGGCTTTTGGGATCAGTTTTGCGCTCTGCCTTTCGTGTCTTCTAGCCAAGACAGTGGTGGTTCTAATGGCGTTTAGGTCGAGATTACCAGGAAGTCCTGTCATGAAATGGTTTGGAACCAAACAACAGAGAGCCAGCGTGCTTTTGGGAACTGCTGTCCAGGTACAAAAACATTTCTACCAGAGCAATAATTTTTCATCTTAGTCTGGGGGAAAACTACTACCTTCATGCCTTTCTGTCTTTTTTTAAGGTTATTGTCTGTTTTATTTGGTTGCTCACCAGTCCGCCTTATGCCAATCACAATACGGACTACCACAGCTCTACAATCATCGTCGAATGTGTGACTGGTTCAGACGTCGGCTTCTGGCTCGTTCTTGGATACATTGGAGTCCTGGCTTGCATGTGCCTCCTGTTGGCCTTTTTGGCACGGAAGCTGCCCGATAATTTTAATGAGGCGAAGTTCATCACCTTCAGCATCCTCATTTTCTTTGCTGTTTGGGTTACTTTTATCCCAGTTTACATGAGCACTGTAGGAAAATACATCGTAGCTGTCCATGTTTTTGCTATTTTAGCCTCAGCCTTAGGACTTCTCCTTTGCATTTTTGCTCCAAAGTGCTACATCATTTTGCTTAAACCTGAAAAGAACAGTAAAAAATTTCTAATACAAAGGTAGAAAGAAACAACTGCAGCACATTTCAAAAATGTAAGGGACTCAATTTTAGACTATACAAAACATTTGTCTGAAGAATCGTAAAATCTGCAAATGGCATGACTGTCATCAAACAACCAAAGATGGAACATTATAGAAACAAGATCAGACCAAGAACAAGTTTTCCACTGAGAACTTTCAACATTTTCACATTTATTTTTTACTTAGTCATGTGACTTTGGGTAATTTTGTTACTAAAAGTACAGCTCATTTATGTCCAACTTCTCAAATTAAAATTTGATTATGAAATATAAATCACTGACAGCTAAGATTTCTACAGCATCTCACAAAAGTGAGCACATCCTTGACAATTTTGTAAATATTTTATTATGTTTTTTCATGGAACTGATGATACTGGATGTCGGCACCTCATGGGAAAGAACATGTAGACCAGTGGCTCCCAGTTCTGATCCCCAGGGAACACTGCCCCACGTGTTTTCGATGTTTTCCAGCTTAACAAACCTAATTTATATAACTACAGCTAACAAAAAAACAAAAAACAAAAAAAAACTGTTAATCAGCCATTAACTGAAATCAGGTGTGTTAAGGCAGAAAACACAGGCTATATGATGCTTTTCCACTCAGGAGAGTCATAGGAGAGAGTCATATCCAGAGGTTTTCTTTTGACAATAGACATATGAGCGAAATACTGTTCGTGGATTTTTTCACCTTAATTTATTAAATAACATATAATTAAATATCTGATTTGTGTTTTTTTCTCCTTTAGTAATTCGCATAAGATGCCCAAGCTCCTAAATGTGCCAATGGCAGAGAAATATGGAGTGAAAATAGTCTCAAAATATCTGTGCACGTGTAAAAAGATTTGTTCGTACGTAAAAGGATTTGTGCATGCGTAAAAAGATTTGTGCGTGTGTAAAATGATAAGTGTGTGTGTGTAAAAATGGATTTGTAAACCTTAAAAATAAAATAAATGTTCTGCTACGTCTATAAATGTTGTAAAAGTACGCACAAGTCACCTGGTACACACACACAAAACTGCATTTACACACAGATCCGGTTACGAGTGCACAAGTATCTTTGAGACTCATTTCACACTTCGGCGAAGTTCCCAGATTTGTGTGTAGATGATGCGTTTAAGCTGGGTCATCTGAGTTTTTCTCCGAGTCTAGTGTTTTTATCCTCTGACGTTTCTCAGTGTGCTTGTGCCGAAGTGGCAAATACGTTAGTTCGGTGGAAAACGGTATATCTCAGTACTTCCTTAAAATATCTTAAAATTATTTATAGACATATTGTGTATTTTTTAGAGGTACAGGAGACTAAGTGGTCTGAAAAACGACCACTGGGTGGCAGAATGGTTCGCTGGCTGGAAAAATAGCCAGGCAAACCCAGAAGCAAGACGGAGGGTCCTGGTGGTCTGTCCTCTGAAGTAGAAGCTAAACCTGGAGGCTTTGCTCTCCGATTATAATGAAAGTTAATACATTAGAATCAAATGGCAATTTATTTCACTTAATTATATTCACTTAGTGAATAAAGTAAAAGGCAAATCAGAATATCCCACAAACTATATAAATATCAGTCAGCAACATGACTTAGGAATTTGATTGGAACCTTTTGGGCAAAACAGATACTGTAAGAACCACCCAGAGATCATTTTTATATATTAAAGACTCAAACTGTGCTGAGAGTGACACTAAAAATCCACGCTTAGCTGCGAAGAGCTCTAAAGTAGCATAGCTGACATAAACATTAGCTCCTGCTAACAGAAACTGAGGGCAGAGTATCAAAATACCAGACATATAAAACGTAATCTGAAATAATTTATAATTACTCCATGTCTCATTATAATCAGAGAGCAAATCCTGCAGATTTAGCTTCTACTTACTTCATTGTGGCTAGATTAAAACAGTACTATAAAAAAGAGCCTGCCAAAATGTCTCTATAACAATTTAAAAAAATAACTGACCATGTATCATCAGTAGTTTTTTCCAGCATTAGCAAAATGCCTTATTAGGTTTACGGGGTAACTATTTTTTAATTAAAAGGTAGGTTGCTTTGGATCTCCTTTTCCCCTTGAGGAATGAAAAAAAACAAAACAAAAAAAAACAACTTTGTGTATGTGTGTTTTACAAAGTTTTACCAAAATATGTAACTGAGACACAAAAGCATAGATAGATGTTATCTGCATTGTAAATTGGCATTATGCTAAAATCTGGTATTTGTCTAATCATGTGAAGTCATGATTAAAAACTGCACCTCTTGATTGAGTTCATTACATTTCTTTTCACCGGCTATTAGATGTTATAAGCAGTCTTCTAAATCTAATTGAATCTCAAACAAATAGTAATGTAAAAATACACACAAGGTGTGCTGCTGGCCTCTCTAGAGAGGAAAAAGCAACAGGGAGCAGTGTTCAGTTAAACACCAAGTGTAAGTGAGAAGGGATTCTCCCCAATACCCTGAATTTGTCCTACCTATTGATGTAATCTGCAGTTATAAAGTCTTTCTCCAACACTGCAATGGAGTAGTCAACAAAATAATGTTATTTACATCCTTTGAACTGAGCCATAGTTTGTCATGTTTCACCTATTGGTTACATATTATAGTTTAATTGGTAGATCAAATCACTGCAGCCTGATATTTTATTGGGGAATCAAAATAATCTTATCATTTTACTTATTTTCAATTATAAAATCTGGGGTGCATTTGAGTACAGTCTTTATTACTCAGATACCCCAAAATAAAATCAAGTGAAATCAAGCACTTTCAGAAGTAACCTGTAATAAACAAAGTCCATGTTTGTCGTAGCATAAACACCAATGTTTACACTGTTTTTCAATGCTTCCATGCAATGCATGTAAGGCACCTAATACTCTATACCTAAAAAAAAACACAGAATAATTAATTTGGTGTTAAGAGATGAGCGTTTTCTACTGGTAACGAACTGCCACGAAGAATGAATCAGATTTTTACTTTTGTGTTGAATGTCTGTTTTACAATATATTTACCATTAATGACAATAAAAAAAAACACTTTTCTGCAAAATTCATCAGCTGCACAATTCTTGTTAAATAGTGGAAGATAAGTAGTATTTCAAAAGAACAGAACATATATTATATTTTTGAACAATAACAATTTTTGTTGCTAATCTGTTGCTAAGAGATGAGTGTGTTTACTGGTAACCAAGTGCCACGAAGCACATCAGATTTTTACTTTTGCAAAATTTGCCAACGGTAAATGTCTTGTATCTAATCAGGTAAGCATTATTTCGAAAGAGTTTATGTTTTATAACTTGTTATTAATTTGGTTTTAAGAGATAAGCGTTTTCTACTGGTAACGAACTGTCACGAAGTATAAATCGAGATTTTCAACATTGTGTTGAATGTGTGTTTAATATATTTACCACTAATGACAAAAAAAATGAACTTTTCTGCAAAATTCGCCAACTACACGATTCTTGTCAGTGTAAAATAAGTAGTATTTCAAAAGAGCAGAAGAAATCTTATGTTTTTTGAACAAAAATAATTTTTGTTGCTAATCTGTTAATCTGAGATGATCTTGACTTCTGGTAACCAAGTTCCACAAAGTAAACTTCTGATTTTCACTTTTGCAAAATGTACCAACTGTAATTTTTTTGTATCTAAGCAGATGAGCAGTATTTTTGAAAGAGCTTATGTTTTATAAATAATATTACTTATTATTAATTTGGTTTTAAGAGATAAGCGTTTTCTACTGGTAACGAACTGCCATGTATAAATTGAGATTTTTATTTTTGTGTTGAATGTGTGTTTTATATCAAATTTGCCACAAATGACAAAAAAAAAAAAAAAAAAAAAAAA
>NW_015114932.1:44005-45986 GCF_001443285.1 Poecilia latipinna
CTTTTCTGCAAAATTCATCAACTGGACAATTCTTGTTAAGCAGTGTAAGATCAGTAGTATGTCAAACCAGTAGAAGAAATCTTATGTGTTTTGAACAATAACAATATTTGTTGTTAATATGTTGCTAAGAGATGAGTGTGTTTACTGGTAACCAAGTGCCACAAAGTAAACAGTTTTTACTTTTCCAAAAGTAAACATCAGAAAGCAGTGCACAAACATTATCACAAACATTGCTAATGTAACTAGTGCCCCCATTAACAGTGGCCTTTTTCCAAAAATAAGCTTTTTAGCTATTTTGTTTATTTATTAGCCATGTTTAACACACTGAATGGAGGAAGACAATGAGGCAACATGCTAGTTATAGCCCACATGCCACTGGCTGCATTTAGGCTAATATTACCATTTTGGCTAATTTCAGCTTGCACACTAATTTTAACATACTGAATGGAGTAAATCCATGTTACTCAACATGCTTGTGACTCTCCACATGCTATTAAGTACATTGTAGCTTACGTTAGCATTGCGGCTAATTTTTAGCATCAGAACGCTGGGTTCCAACTGAAGGGGACACTTTGGCAGGCCCCGGTTAAATTTCTTCAGAAATTTTGTAGTTATAACTAACTGTTCTTGACATTGCCTAATGTTTTGTGATAACGAGTATAGGCTACAGAACAAAGACAGAAATATTTACAGAAAGAGATGTTTAAGCAGAATCACTGCAAAGGCAGAAATGAGAAAAAAGCCCACTATTTATCTTAAATTCCAAGGAACTGGCTTTAACTCTTTTGAGTTAAAGGAATTCTGTTAAAAAGTAAAAACACCTACTTTAAAAGCAGCCTTAAAATGTTCCTTTCTGTGAGCACCCTATGTATCATCTGATATTGTTCGGACAGGTTCTGATCTGATATCACTTACCTTGTTAAATTTCCTGTTCCCAAGTTCTCTGACGGGGCCCCGGGGTGTCAGATTTATAAGTTTTAAAATGTTATCAGAAAGGTATAAAGTTTGCAAATTATTTTCCTTACACTTTACAGTTATGCAGCACTTTGTGTTGGTCTGTAGTAATCACCTTTGCTGTAAAATATCTTGGAATTTGTGGCTGCAGGATTGCAGATGCTAGAAATAGTTATGGGATGTGAGCACTTCTGCACATCATGGTGCTTGTTAGAGAGCCCTAAATATTGCATGTTTATGTTATTTCCCTCAGTTACTCAACATATACTGTCACAGAAACTCACGGTTTCAGTGTTGGGGTCACATTGTATTTGGGAAATATTTGATAGTTGTGCACAAAAGAAAAAAATAAGGTGAAATACTAGTTAAAATCAAACCTACTTGGAGATACTCAGACAAAGTCTCTCTCTATATATATATTTATAAAAATTCCTTCTCACCCTTCCACAGGTGGACTCTTTCATCCTCTGAGCTTGGGTCCTCTGCCAGAAGCAGCTTAATGTCATCCATGTAGAGGAGGGTTAGGATTACATGAATGGTGGCCCCATTCTTGAGTCGGTATCCGTAGCCAGTCTTGTTGATGGTTTGGCTGAGGGGTTTCAGATGCAGAACAGCAGTGGACACTTGTGCAAGTGGTTTGCAGTATGCCGTTGTATGTATATACAAAAATGAACCAGTAGTTCATTTTTGTCCTCTGTGGAGGACATTTCTAAACTTGAATATCTCCCACCCCCTGCATTCTACTGAATTAATTCCTTTTGGTATCTGGAGAGGACATTTAGGGCTTTTCAGTGATACCACATGTGAAGGGGTGGGACTTTTGTATGTACCTTTTTCTAATTCATAAAAATGGCGCTCATCAGTAATAACACATTTTATGGGAAGACACAAAGTAAGTGCATAAAACCTTTTATTACCTTACAAAGACTGGGATTTAAAAAAATGGTGATTGGACAATATTTTTTTTTCCTGGTAGTCAGGAGGCTATGAAATGCGATCATTCATGAGTGTAATATTCGAAAGATGT
>NW_015114932.1:49633-54223 GCF_001443285.1 Poecilia latipinna
TACCTTACACAGACTGTGGGATTTTAAAAAAATGGTGATTGGACAATATTTTTTTTTCCTGGTAGTCAGGAGGATATATATATAGTTGAATAAACAATTTAGTGAGACTTGAGTAAAGCATACAAACCTAGGGGAAAGGACTAACAATGATCTGAGAGAAATAAATCCAAATGTATATGGAACCAACCACAAGAAGATAAAAAAGAGGAAAACCATGGATTATTGTTTGTATGACTTGCATTAGTCCAGCATATCACCCCATCACCCCAAAAACAAATATAAGACATTGATAATATGGTTGTAATGGATCAAGAATAATACATACTGTTGAAAGGCTCTGTGTGTTTATAAATTCATTTTTTCCTGTGGTGCCTTTTAGTTCTCCCAAAATTACTTCCTGTCAAAGTACGCTGGATAGGCGGTTCAGCTTGGGACAAGACTTGATCAGCTCATCCAGAGGTCATTGGGAGGCTGTCGCTCTTCTTCTGGCCTTTTTGTGGGTTACTCAGTTTGGAGACGTCTGTTGCCTCCAGGGCCTTTTATCACCTCCCCTGTTAAAGTCAGGCCCTGGAAGGGACAAGCATTACATTTTGGAAAATAAAAAAAAAACTTTCTGCTTTGGAGTTTTACTCTCAATAGGGTGACCCTGTATCCTCATCTGTCCTGATGGCCTTTATGTTAGTGCTTGTGATGCATGTAGTATTCTCCTGGTTCACATCTACAGTAAAAATGAAAAGGACTGTAGACAGTGAAGAGGATAAAAACTTGTCCTTATTTTTATACTGTTTTGTTTTTCTGTTTGAGAAAATGTAGATTGCTTTAGTGATTTGCAGTAAAACTAGATTCATACTAACCTGTTATGAATTCAAGTTTTTCAAATATTTAGACTCTGAGAAGCAACAATATACTGATATATTCATATCAGTAAATATATAGTGACAAGGATGTTGTAGCCTAATTTGACATAGCTGTGCCAGGTTGCCTCAGGGTCTGTTGGACATTTTCAAAAATTGTGGCACATGAGCATCACAACTTAAAGACAACATCCATACAGAATTTCCCACTATATAATAATTTAGGCAATTGCTAATTCTGGAATATTGTAGAAATAATAATACTAATGTTCTTTAATCTCATGCTGCACTATGCAGATGTTCTGTCTGCATTGATGAATTGTTTAGTCACATCAGCATCCTAAATTCTGGAAGTGGTTCCAAACAATAATAAGTCTGATTATTAATTAATCAGACTTATTATATCAGGCAAATTATTAATTAATCAGACTTATTTTCTGATTGATTAATAAACAATGCTGCTCTTAGGAACACTCAGAAGTTGTGCATAGTGCAGCGTTTCTCAAGAGGGGCAGTACCACCCCCGGAGGGCAGACCACCAGGACGCTCCGTCTTGCGTCTGGGTTTGCCTGGCTATTTTTCCGGCCAGCGAACCATTCCGCCACCCAGGGGTCGTTTTTCAGACCACTCAGATGACCCAGTTTTTATTAGCACGTAAATGCACCATTTACACACAAATCTGGGAGCTTCCCTGAAGCGTGAAATGAGTCTCAAAAATACTTGTACACTCGTAACCGGATCTGTGTGTAAATGCAGTTTTGTGTGTGTGTACCAGGTGATTTGTGTGTACTTTTTCAGCATTTATAGGCGTAGGAGAAGATTTATTTTATTTTTAAGGTTTACACATTCAGTATTATACATGCACAGATATTTTTACCCACACACAGATATTTTGAGACTATTTTCACTCCGTAGTGAAACAACTTACCGTTTCAGGAAAACCGTTTATCCATTCTCATGTGTGGATAAGCTAAGTAGCTTGAACATTCATGGAAAACTAGCTCTACACAGCAAAGAGAAAGATAGAGGATGTGAGCAGTGCATACAAGAGGATGATTGACAGTGCTGAAACCCTCCTGGTGGTGAAGGTCTCCTTTATCTCATATTAGAAATATCCTAAAAGTCAACAAAAAAGCTCATTTTTGTTTCCAAATAATTCTTTATATTTATATTTGTTGTGAAACTATCCTCATTGGGAGCAAGATTGGAACCAAAGTTTGTGTTCACAAACTTTAGGAATAAGGTGATTCTGTTTCTAAATTTCAAAATATATATATATATATATATATATATATTTTTTTAGTTACCAAGTGAATTTAGTTTGTTTAAAAAACATGAATGCACATCATGTGATATTTTATCTTTATTGTGAAATAAATCATTGACAGTTAATAAATTATACATTATTATCAGAGTAGTGAGATATGAAGAAAAATAGATTTTTTTTTACAATGAACAATATAATATTAAACGCAAGAAAAATACCTGAGTTTACACATTTGTACGACTGTACATATTGTTACTCATTATGGAACATTTGTATATTTTTGACGTCATATTGCAGTGATTTATTTACAGCAAGTGCCTCCATGTGTATTAATTTTCAGGCTTCATCCAAAATACTTAGGAACGCCTTACTCATACACTGGAATCGTGAACACATTGTGAATTTGATATTTTCTTTCCAAACTATATTTTCTACTAGCATTTAATCTCATAACATACTTTTTTGTGTTTTTCTCTGGCTTCACCAAGATTATGTAACATTTAGGCGCAAAAATACTTATTAATAAGCCAAATGCCGATGACAATATTGCAAATATTTCCACGGCTACAGTGAACTTTCCAGGAGAGCTGACGTACGCTGGGATAAAAGTGATCCAGACGGCGCAGAAAATCAGCATGCTGAACGTGATACATTTGGCTTCGTTAAAATTATCGGGCAGCTTTCTGGCTAGAAATGCAAGGATCAAACATATCACTGAAAGAATCCCGATGTATCCCAGTACTGCATAGAAAGCGACCTCTGACCCCGTGTTGCATTCCAGCACGATCTTTTTGCTGCTGTATTTAAAAACCCTGTCGGGAAACGGTGGATTTAGCTTCAGCCACAATATGCAGATAATTACTTGAACCAAAGTGCAGGAGCAAACGATAATTCTTTGCTGGATCGGACCGAACTGCCCTACTGCTGGTTTGTTGTTGGGGTGTACGACTTTGAACGCCGTCACAACGACGATGGTTTTGCCCAGAACGCAGGAGATGCAGAGCGCGAATGTCACACCGAAAGCGGTGTGGCGCAGCATGCAGGTCCAGACTGTGGGTCTGCCGATGAAGGTGAGAGGGCAGAGGAAGCACAGGAAGAGGGAAAACAGCAAGAAGCAGCTCAGCTCTGAGTTGCTGGCTTTTATCACAGGAGTTTCTCTGTAATGGATAAAAACGACCATCGTGAGCAGAGACAGGGAGGCGCCCAGCAAGGCCACGGCTGTGAGCGCCACGCCCATGGGCTCGTGATACGCCAGAAACTCGATGGTCTTTGGAATGCATCCGTCTTTTCTCTCATTGGACCAGTAGTCCTGTGGACAGGCTGTGCACTCTGTTGCACCTGTTAATGAAAAATAAATAAATAAATGAAAAGATTTGGTGACATTTTAAAGGCTTTTAAAATAAGTCAATATCATAGTGTTAATTCTTTTTCAGAAAGGAAATATATTACAGATAGCACAAAACACACAATACTGAGCTGCATTGATTGGCTTTAGCAGAAGATATAAACTCTCAAATCATGTCTGTCGACCTGTTGAGTTGGCGATTGATCCCTCTGCACATGGAACGCAGTCAAAACAACAGACTGGTTTCCCCTTGATCTGAGCCTTCCTGGTTCCTGCTGGACAAGCATTTGAGCACACCGACGCTGGAACCTGAAAAATATCATCGCATGGATTTTATTTATTTTTTTTTATGATATACGACAGTGAAAAGTATTCATATATTACCATCTGTCCTGTCCTCCACACTATTCTGTCTTCCTGGATGCTCAGTGTGAACTCTCCGTTCTTAGTGGATGTAAAGTGACCCAGGGTCACATGCTGAACCTGCCCGTTTCTGAGCTGCCAGTTAATGACGTCGTAGGAAGCAGGAGGGTTGCCGTTCTCGTCAAAAAACACATCGTCTCCAAAGCGATTCCTGAAGTTTACTCTTTGCAGGTGATAGGTAACCTTAGAAGAAGAAAGCGTGTCATGTTAAAACTTAAAATTATTTGCTAAAAACAAGGAGCACTGTTCAACTTTTCTTTTTTTTTCATCATTGCTCACCTCTCTGGGATGAATTTCAGATACATTCAAACAAGGCTTCACATTTTTTCCTCCTGCTGCTGGTCGGCAGAACACCAGCTGGTGAAGAGCATGTGCAATAGTATAAACAGCTTTGTACACGTTATAGGCCACTCTGAGCTGGGAGACATTGAAGAACACATCCTGGGTGTAATCCATCAACGTCTCGTTGCCTAAGCATATTTTAGCTGCACCAGTGTCCGATGCATTTGAAGATGGCTTACAGCCAACCATTATCTCCCAAAAGTCCTTCACAAACGGCTCACTTGGATTTCTGTAAGGGTTAATATTCATAAGAAATGGATTTAGGTTTGGGATGTCCATCTTCTGAACAACAAATCCCAAGGCTCCGCCGAAAGCTCGGTACATTTCAGGCGTGGAGGGCCTTGCCGCTGTTATCCACG
>NW_015114932.1:56051-87457 GCF_001443285.1 Poecilia latipinna
ACTTTATTGCTGGGATGTGTGGCTTTAAACGCCGTCACAACGACGATGGTTTTGCCCAGAACGCAGGAGATGCAGAGCGCGAATGTCACACCGAAAGCGGTGTGGCGCAGCATGCAGGTCCAGACTGTGGGTCTGCCGATGAAGGTGAGAGGGCAGAGGAAGCACAGGAAGAGGGAAAACAGCAAGAAGCAGCTCAGCTCTGAGTTGCTGGCTTTTATCACAGGAGTTTCTCTGTAATGGATAAAAACGACCATCGTGAGCAGAGACAGGGAGGCGCCCAGCAAGGCCACGGCTGTGAGCGCCACGCCCATGGGCTCGTGATACGCCAGAAACTCGATTTCTCTTGGAATGCACTCGTTTCGTTTGTCATTGGACCAGTAGTCCTGTGGACAGGCTGTGCACTCTGTTGCACCTGTTAATGAAAAATAAATAAATAAATGAAAAGATTTGGTCACATTTTAAAGGCTTTTAAAATAAGTCAATATCATAGTGTTAATTATTTTTCAGAAAGGAAATATATTACAGATAGCACAAAACACACGATACTGAGCTGCATCAATTGGCTTTAGCAGAAGATATAAACTCTCAAATCATGTCTGTCTACCTGTTGAGTTGGCGATTGATCCCTCTGCACATGGAACGCAGTCAAAACAACAGACTGGTTTCCCCTTGATCTGAGCCTTCCTGGTTCCTGCTGGACAAGCATTTGAGCACACCGACGCTGGAACCTGAAAAATATCATCGCATGGATTTTATTTATTTTTTTTTATGATATACGACAGTGAAAAGTATTCATATATTACCATCTGTCCTGTCCTCCACACTATTCTGTCTTCCTGTATGCTCAGTGTGAACTCTCCGTTCTTAGTGGATGTAAAGTGACCCAGGGTCACATGCTGAACCTGCCCGTTTCTGAGCTGCCAGTTAATGACGTCGTAGGAAGCAGGAGGGTTGCCGTTCTCGTCAAAAAACACATCGTCTCCAAAGCGATTCCTGAAGTTTACTCTTTGCAGGTGATAGGTAACCTTAGAAGAAGAAAGCGTGTCATGTTAAAACTTAAAATTATTTGCTAAAAACAAGGAGCACTGTTCAACTTTTCTTTTTTTTTCATCATTGCTCACCTCTCTGGGATGAATTTCAGATACATTCAAACAAGGCTTCACATTTTTTCCTCCTGCTGCTGGTCGGCAGAACACCAGCTGGTGAAGAGCATGTGCAATAGTATAAACAGCTTTGTACACGTTATAGGCCACTCTGAGCTGGGAGACATTGAAGAACACATCCTGGGTGTAATCCATCAATGTCTCGTTGCCTAAGCATATTTTAGCTGCACCAGTGTCCGATGCATTTGAAGACGGCTTACAGCCAACCATTATCTCCCAAAAGTCCTTCACAAAAGGCTCACTTGGATTTCTGTAAGGGTTAATATTCATAAGAAATGGATTTAGGTTTGGGATGTCCATCTTCTGAACAACAAATCCCAAGGCTCCGCCGAAAGCTCGGTACATTTCAGGCGTGGAGGGCCTTGCCGCTGTTATCCACGCTTCACTGGCGATCCACTGAATCCCTGTGATGTTCTGCTTCACTATCTCCTTCATCAGAGGGTAAAAGTCGCCCTCAGGCGTAAAAGCCAGGATGACTTTGACGGTTGACTGTTTGATCATTTCTACAACTTTCAGGATCTTTTCCTGAGGGTACGTTCGAAGAACCGTACCGATGAAAGCGATGCAGATCTTTAGTTTCTTAACCTCCTCTGCAAACGCCAGGACCCCGTTTCGTCCGTAGTCGTTGTCTGACTGTATGGCTCCGATCCACTCCCAGCCAAAATGCTTGACCAGAGCTGCCAAGGCTTTTGCCTGGAAGTAGTCGCTGGGGATTGTTCGAAAGAAAGTCGGGTATTTAACTCTGTTACTGAGGCAGGCGCACGTTGAGAAGTAACTCACCTAGGAAAAAGACCCAAAATATTAGTATTAGTGCAGTATCAGAAAGTCAGTGTGATTTCCACCGACAGAGGACAGATTCAGAAACAGTTTTATCTCTTACGACTGCAACTTGAAAAGGTCCAAGAATTCCAGCGACCGCCAGGGACTGAGAAGATCCTGCCTCTGCGATTACCGTGGATATAGGTGGAGAACAGCCAGAAGCTGTTTCTTTTTCATTTTGACTACTTGCCAGCGTTAGTGCAGCTCGTAAAGTGTTTGTAGGAGACGAACAGGAATTGAGAATCTTGTAACCCAGAGAGATGTTAGGCAGGAGAGCAGGATCTGTGTTGACCTCTTCTATTGCAAATATCATCATTTGGGCCCATCGAAAAGCCCGAAGGTCAAACCTGCAAAGACATTTGGCCATTTTTTTTTTACACGCTACAAAAAGAATGTGATGCTACTGCAAAGAAGACAGTCAGTCTCATAATTTAAGACCGAAGAAACAGAAATAGTCAAACTTACAGGGCACACGTCACTGCAGGAGGTTCCCCATCAAATGTAGCAACGCTGCTGACATCCTTGTTGAAAACAGGGAAAATTCCCCCTATCATTATGTCACCTTCCTTAAACAAACTTGGCATGTCAAAATTACCCAAGAGCTCACAGCCAAAACCTGTGTTCATGCAGAGAACACACAGATACACAAGAGCCCTTTTTCGCATGTTTGTGCTGCATTGTCAGGCTTGGATCGACACACGGTTCTTAAGATCTGATGGATGGAGGGAAATGTGTCGTCATCGAGGGTTAATTTGTTTCCCACAAGGCAAAGGCAGTTACAGATTGGTGGATAGCAGACCAGGGAGGTGATTTCTGAACCGATGCCACATGTTTGTGGTAACAGAAAATGTGTAAAACACATTAACCTGATGCTGATTTAAATATTGGCTAAAGTTATGCAGTGGCAATAAGCAATGCATGGGTTATTTTAAGGAACACGACTCCTAACACAACTTTTGTAAACAAGAATACTTCCTCATATGAGAACCTTAGTCGGAAGATCATTCCTGAAATCAAGCTTTCCTGACAGGAACGTCCATCATGTTTGATTAAACAAAGTCATAGATCTGTAATTTAAACAAGAATCATAATCTGCTAATAATCAAGCACTTTAAGAAAACGAAAAACAGGAACTCAGACTTTCGTTCAATATCATTCACGTTATAAAAACTCACTCTATAAAACAAAATATGTCCCAGTCGATCTGTTATGCTATTTTTTAAATTCGTTCAATGCACTGTTCACACATCGCAATATGCAGTCAGAGAAAGTTGAACATATTGTCCTGAATATATTGTAAATTTCCTATTAACCTATATGTTGTTGAGTTTGATATCTCATAATCACTTAAGAAATTGGATATATTTTCATATTTTTCACCAACTGAGGTCAGCATTTTTTTCAAATGTGCAACGCATGCCGGGCCGATAATGCAAGTTGGTTCAAATGGACGGTAATGCTTTATTTGACAGGGTGTGCATAAGACTGACATGACACTGTCATGAGCATGAAGAGGTCTTCATGAATGTCTATGTTGCCATGGAGTGTCATTCGGTAAATGACACTTTTAATGCAAAGTTCCTTTAAAAGTTGCATTAAAGGTCTATTGAAAATGCCTACTTTGCATTAAAAGTGTCACTTCATGACTACAGTCATTCATAAAGACTCCTTCATGTTCATGACAGATGTTATGACATGTTTATGACAGTCTCATGTCAGTCTTATACACACCCGGTCAAATAAAGCGTTACTTAATGAACTTGAGCCTTTAAACAAAAGGACATCACGTTTGTGGAGGCTGATGATTGATGCCCACAAAACGCCTGGATTAAGGCAAACAGCTTCAAAGTCCTTCTGTACAATTAAACAAGATATCGGTTGAAACGAACATGATCAGCTTGTGCTCCACTGTTTTTTACATTAGCTAGAGCTAACAACATTAGCAGGCGCTAATACAGAATCAAAACAAATCGGAAGATAATAGATGGATACTTCAATACTGTGGTTATCATGCATTATTTAAACTTCAGAATCTAAGGTTATAATTGTGTAAGCATCAATCACTTTTATCTGTTCATCCATTTTCGTCACTTAGTGCTGAAGTTGAAATATTTAATTTGAATGTCATTAATGCTATTTGAAAACCAAACCAATAAAATCTGTGAAAGTTTTTTATTGAAACACCAACAGCTGGAAACACAAAGGACAAGACAATGCTTGTTATTTAAGCAAATACTAAATACATATAAAATAATCTACTCTGGGCAGTTGTACTTAAATAAGTGTATGTAACATTTGTGAATAACTACAGCATCAAGACACTTTATTTTAGAAAAATCTATGACTATTACAACTTAAAGTTTTTACATCTTGCCCATTATTCGCTTTTTTGAGTTTTGCTCTGGCCTCAGTAGAATAATATAGCATTTTGGAGCAAAAATACAAAGCAGCAAGCCAAAACTGGAGGCCAGAATAGCAAATATCTCCACAGCCACAGTAAACTTTCCAGGAGAGCTGACATAAGCTGGGATGAAGGTGATCCAGACGGCACAGAATATCAGCATGCTAAATGTGATTAGCTTGGCTTCATTGAAGCTGTCTGGTAGTTTTCTAGCAAGGAAAGCAAGAACAAAGCATAAGGTAGCAAGGACTCCAATATAAGCCAGCACCACCCAGAATCCAATCGCTGAACCCAGGGCACACTCTAAAATTATTCGGTCTCTATAGTACTTCATGTTCCTCTTTGGGAAAGGGGGGTTAATTGTTAGCCAAATTATACAAATGACAACCTGAACAAGAGTCAAAATGAGAACACTGAGTCTTTGCTGTGCGGGTCCAAACCACTTTGTCATATTGCTCCCTGGACGTCTCGCTCTGAAGGCCATCAGAACCACTATTGTTTTCCCCAGAACACACGAAATGCAGAGAACGAACGTGATGCTGAATGTGGTGTGTCGAAGCATGCAAGACCACTGAGTGGGCCGACCAACGAAGGTCAGTGAGCAGAGGAAACACAGTTTGAGTGAAAACAGAAGCAGGAAGCTCAGCTCAGAGTTGTTGGCTCTTACAATGGGAGTCTCTTTATGAGTAAAAAATATTGTTGTTATGAGAAGGGATAAAAATACACCGAAGGTGCCAAAACCAGTGAGAAGTGCTCCCGTGGTCTCCGTGTAGGAGAGGTATTCGGTGGGTTTTGGAACGCAGTCGTCTCTCATCTCGTTTGGCCAGACTTCAGGTGGACAGGGTGAGCAGTCGAGAGAATCTGCAAGAAATAATACATCCTAAAGTCAATGTCAAGAAATAGTTTTACAGATTTGTTGTTTTCCTTTTTCTTTTTTAAAGAAAAAGGCTGCTTGTTAAAATTCCCACTCACTTGTCTTATTACTAATTGTTCCTTCAGAACATTGAAAACAATCAAAGCAGCACACAGGCTTGTTCTTGTTTACTGCCTTTCGAGTCCCTGGTGGACACGGCTCTCTGCAGACAGACCTTACCACCTGATTACATCAAAACAGGACGCAAGAAACTTAATAGCGAATTAAAAATGTTCAAATTATCCAATAATGTGACAAAGTTTTGCATAGTTACCGCATTATTAGAGCCGCCCCAAACTATTTTCGCATCGTCTTTTAGTTTCAGTTTCTTTCCCTCCGGTAAGGAATCATCAAACTGGCCAATGATGACTATGTCTGCTGAACCGTCCTCCTTCATCTGCCAGTTCACAAGGTCGTACTTGGCAATAGAGTCACCATTTTCATCAAAGAAAACTCTGGCCCCATTCTTAGTGGTGAAGTTTATATGCTTCATGGCATCAAACACCTTCGGAGAGACAATTTTACAAATTACACAAGCACTCCCTTCCAAAACCATGTAATAAGTTAGGATCTTCATCATTATATGCCCTTGAAACTTACTAACTTAGGCTGGACTTCATCCTTGGTCAGACACGGGTTTCCCGTTGCAGGGTTTACGCTGTTTTTGCACTGCAAGAGCACATGCAGAGCAAATGCTACAGAATACACAGCTGTGTAAACATTATTTTCTTCTCTGAATTTTGCTACGTCTGTGTAGTCACTCGAGACGGTCCGCAGATCTTCTGCGCCGGTGCACAACGTGGAGGTTTTAGATGGGGTGAAGCTGCAGTCAAAGAACTCCTCCCAGATCGATTTAGTTAGAGAACTGTGCGGTTCATCAGACGGTTTCAGGGTAAGGAGGAATTCTCCGAGCCCTGGTATGGATGCCTGAGGAATGGCATAGCCTATTGCCCCATGCAAAATGTGCTTTCTCTCTGCAGAAGCAAGGTATGCAGCTGAGATCCAAGATTCACTGCCAACCCACTGCTTTCCAGTGATGTTATACTCCTCCATATGAGCAAGAAATGTTTTGGCGAAAGACAGCGACATAAACAACAACACCACCTTGGATGAGGACTCCTTCAGTGTCTCAGTTATTGTTCTTAACCTTGACTTGGAGGCTTCCAGGTAAACCATCGTGTATTCCACACATACACCTTCCTTCTGTGCTTCTTTAACAAATTCAGACGCACCTTCTTCCGCGTACGTACCAACAGAATGAATTATTCCCACCCATCGCCAGTCAAAGTATTTCATAAGTTGCACCAGAGCCGTGATCTGGAATTTGTCACTTGGTACGGTTCTGAAGAACGTCGGGTATCGAACTTTGTCACTTAAACAAGCGCACGTAGACAGGTGACTGATCTTGAAAGAAAAAAAAAAGAAAAAAAATTAATTAATCAAGTTTGCATTTCAATTGAAAATGTGATTCTTTTCACCTGTGGCACAGACACAGCACTGATAATGGTGTTTATGTCGTCACTCACACCAGAGGATGAATGACCTAAGACAGCCAACGTCTGACCGCCGCAGGCCAGCGGATCGTTCCCGTTTATGGCTTCAATAGCTGCTCGAATCAGGTTTTCGGTCCCACATCCGTTGTACACCTTGTAACCCAACCTTAATCCAGGGAGGAGGGAAGGATCCCTGTTGATCTCTTCCACAGTAAAAATCATTGTTCTGGCAAACTTCAGCTCTCTGTGATTGTATCTACAAACACGGGATGAGGAGCCACACATAAACATTGAGAATTTAACCACTGATCACAACGGCATAAAAACAGCAGTTCACATCATATGAAATTCTCCTTCTTTAGCATTGACTAACCCTGTGCAGTACGAATACGGAATTGCCTTGTAGTCGTTATCTACCAATGTTCTTGTACTTGTTATAGAGAAAACTCCCGCAATATTCAGATCTCCGTCTCTGGAAAACTCCATTAATTCTGTCTTTTCGATCACTTTGCATGTCTGGTTTTCTGGCTTTGTTCCTGCAAGCAGAGTTAGGAAGAGAATGATGATCAAACCCATGCTAACCCACCCTCCTCTCTGCTGAAGCACCACTGACCTGAGACCTAAAGTTGCTTATAGCTTGTCACCACAGTCAGAGAAAAGTCCCCTGGCGAAAAACACACATCAGGAATCCTCACAAGACCTTTTTGTTCTTGCATCACTGACACAAATCCCGACATCCACGTGTTTGACACTCTGCATCCTGATAGTTTGACAGACATAATTTTGTGTTCTTAGCAGATGTCCTTAGGGAAAAGAAATGCCTAACATGTTTACAACTGAAATGCTTAACATGGATTATATTCATGTGATTATATTTTAAATGGCATTAATGAAAAATGTCTAAAGCACTTCATATTTTTAATATACTTAGAGTCAGCACACAGCTCAGTTATTGCAGCTAGAAACTAGAGAACACGCCCGAAATCAGGGTTTCGTGATGGACTCTGACCTGACACTCCACATAAACCTTCAGAGCCACATAAAGACAGTTACAAAGTCAGTCTTCTGTCACTTGAAGAACATTTCCAGGATCAAAGGACTAGCAAGATCTAAAGAAACTCATCCATGTGTTTATCTTTAGTTGCATTAATTACTGCAAAAAATAAAAAAATCAATCCTCCAGATCCAGAACACTGCTGTTCACATTCTCACTAAAACCAGGAAGATGGAGCACATAACACCAGTTCTAAAGTCACTACAATTGTTCCCTGTAGCTCAGAGAATAGACTTTAAAATACTGCTGTTAGTTTATAAGTCACTGAACTGCTCAGCATCACAATATATTAAAGATCTGCTGCTGTTGGATTAACCTCCCAGACCCCTCAGGTCTTCTGGTTCTGATCTCTGCTTCCCCAGAACCAGAATCAAACAAGTAGAACCAGCGTTCAGCTTCTATGCACCACAAATCTGGAACAAACTCTTAGAAAACTGCATCTGAAACATTGAGTTCCTTTAAACCTAGACTAAACCCCACCGGTTTAAAGTTGCCATAATAGATGAAACATTAACCAACATTTTGATGTGTAACGATGACACTGAGCAAAATGTCATGTTTACTGCTTTTCTCTATTGTTGACTATGTGGTGTCTTCTATGGCTTTGTTTTTCTATTTCATTTTGTGACGTAAAGCACTTTGAACTGCCTTGTTGCTGAAATGTGCTATACAAATAAACTTGATGGATGTATTGATTGATTGGATGCAGTTGAAATAAAAAGCTTACATACAAGGAAATATAAAGACACACACCTTTTTTTTCTGTCTTCAAAGTTAAATTGGACTAGACTCCTTTTTACGTCAGTTATTAGAATTGCCAAAATTATTTCTATATGCTAAATGCCACAATGAGGATTCAAAAGGTGAATTCATTTTTTATTAATATGTCCAAAATCAGAAGTTTGCACACAGTATCATCATTATCTATTAAAACAATGGGGTCCAGATGACTATGTCATGACTACTGGAGGCACAGCTGTGAATGTATTTTAAGGCCAGTCATATCATTTGTGATACTGAAAATAGTTTTTGTGATACTGGAAAATAATCAAATTCTAATTTCCAGTTTAAAAGGTTTTTTTTACCTTTATGCGTCAATCCTGCTTTTCCACCATATAGCCCATGTTTAAGATTTGAGGGCCTTTTTAACAACGCTGATCTAAGCCAGTCCATTGCAGCTCTGATTGCATGTTTAATGTTACCCTAGATTGGCATCTATAGAAAACAAATTGAACCATGAAATTAAAACCATTTAAACTTTGACTTCAAACTTTTATTCTGTATCATAGAACAGAACAACAATTGTGTTGTGTCTGTCACATGCAGTCCAGATGAAATACATTGATTTCAGACATTCTCAATGTAACACAACACAGCTTTGAATCCTGATCAGACCCTGACCTCTAAGGATCCACAAACCCTTTTCCTTAAAAAAAAAACATCTGATTACCTTTGATTTTACCGTTACTGAGGAACAGCGTACTGAAGCGGTTGCTTCAAAATACATTATAAAGCTATGCCTCTATTTGACTTGATTTCTTCAAATTAACTTTGTAGGATATTTGTAAGCCATGATATGTTTTCAAAAAGACAAAGCTACATGTATGACATTTGTCCAAAATCACGTTGATGATTCCATTGAATATTTTGTGGACTTACAGGGTGGAACAATTACTTTCTGGAGTGTGTCTGTGATGTGAAATGAATGCAGGATTTCAGAAAATCCATTTCTGACAGTCAGACATGACTGTCAGAAATGTCTGACTGTCTGGGACCATCATACTTCCACCACTTCCACCACAAGGTCAGTTCATGACCTTAATAAAGGTCATGAACTGACCTTTATTAAGGTCAGTTCATGACCTTAATAAAGGTCAGTTGGATTACGCACCGGTAGGTTTATCTTTGGAATGGTCAAACTTAAACCTATTCTAAACCTATGTTCCTCATGTTCATTAAATTAGAATTTTAAAACAGCTTTTTGCTTTTGCTCAGAATACCCAAAATACCAACGTAAAAAGATGGTTGATGATCTAAAATATGAATGTATGAGAACACCAGTAAACAGGAGTGAAATACTTTTTCACAGCACTGTAAATGCTTGAAACATAAAATGACCAGAAATAGCAAAAAAAAGAGAAGAAAACAAAAACTATTTATTATTTCAATTTCAGTATTTATTGATTCAGTAGAAACAGTGAAAATTGGCTCAAGAATTAAATAAACCTGTATATTCTTACAAAAAGCACATACTTTCTTGGTGTCCTTACATGTTGTGGGTATGCCACAAGCTGGAGATGAAGAAGGATGTGTGAATAGTTCAGCTTAGTGAGGATGAACTGAAAACAAAAGGGAAGCAGAGAAAAAAAACAATACAAACAAGCCAGAAACTCAAACTGTGCTAAACCAGCCCCTGGTCTTAGTGGCGATTCAACTCTGCCCTCCATACTGACGTCTGGAGACCAGAGTATCAAGTTTTTATTTAGCAAAGTAACAATAAAAGTCATCAAAAAAATCAACACAGTGACAGGTACGGGCATCGACTTCAGGCATAAATTTAACAATCTGTTCAGGACCAAGTGCGCAGCCTTGCAAACAATTAAAACATTAATAGTTTTTGCTAGAACACAAACAAGGTGAAAAGCCGTCACGGACCAGTCAGAGGAATGACGAGTCGCTGTCGTGAACAGCATCCCCACCGCGGCGTTGCTGTTAGGAGCGGATGCAGCCGAGTTTGTTTTAAGTCTGTTTGTGTAGATTAGCATCAAAAGGCCTGTGGCCAGGAAAAATCTTCTAACTGAATGCACTCTCCATATTTTTGTGCAAACTTGAAAGTTGAACATTTCTGCAAAAGAGAAAAAGTTCCAAGATTGTTAGGCAGATGGAAGGAAAAGTAAAGCAGGCATATTATTAACAGGACCAGTTAAAGGAGAAATAAGATTACCTTCTTGGAGCATGCATGACATTGAAAAGATCTGGAACAGAAGTATAGGAATGTCACTCACACACACACGCACACCGCAAAAACACACAATCTTACCAAGTATTTTTGGTGTGTTTTCTAGTTCAAGTATTTTTGTACACTTGAAATAAGACAAGAATACAAGAAACTTTTTAGCAAGATATATGAGCTTCTGTTAAGTCAATAATACCTTAATATAGATAAAAAAAATATTACTGACAAATTATTTAACTTACAACTAAAAATTTTTCATCAATGTTATGGAAAAATAGCCTTTAAACAAGTTCTTATTTCTTTCTGAAAAGTTACTCCTAAGTTAGTTTAGTGTTACTTCAAGTGTACTAAAATATCTGCACTAGAAGCTAGACCAAAAAACTTAGTACGTTTTTGTGTCTTTGCAGTGTTTCTGCACTAGTATTACATTATTGATCATTTTAAAATAAACGTGTTTATTATGTCATCATATTTTTCCCCCCCCAATCATTGAACTACTTTCAGAAAATCTGGAAGGAGTAAAATTATCTCTCTGCGCATGGAGTCGTTATTGCAGACTAATATTTTTCATATACCTGCAATTCTTGTTGATGGAGAGATTTTTATAATGGATTTTTAAACAACCATGAGTACTGCTAACAGAAAGATGAAAAGGTTCATATACACACCTTACCACTGCAGACTCTGTGGAAAACTCTGTCTGACACATCAGAGGACACGCCGCACAATTTAAGGATTTGGCATTTCAGCGATCCGGTTTTAAAGTCTGTACACACAGAATCCTGTAGAATGTTGTTTTTGGTATTACACTCCTTGAAAATGCTAAAACTGTAAACAGTTCTCCGATGATGCAGATGGGCAAAGCTGGTGGTTCGGGTGCACTGAATGTCTGCTTTCACCTGATGAGATAAACAACAGACATTTCTGTCATTTAACTTCATCCTCTGACCTGATTCCTGTCTGAAAAGAGTTGCAAAAAAAAAAAAATTAAAATAAGAAACGCAAAGTGAGAAATCAATGTTTTTATACATTCATTTGATCAGGTGTTTGATTTCATGTCACGTGTCAAACCATGAGTTTATATTTTTCTAATCTTAGAATAATGTAGATGTTGCACTCACCTCCGTCGTATGTAAAAAACGGACAGTCTTGGAGAGAAAATGCACCTCAAACTGCAGAACCTCACATTTACACATTTCTCTCTTTTCCTCTGCATCATTCACATTGTGCTTAGCGTGTTGCAGCAGGTACAACCATGAATCATAGAGCATGCACAACAAGGACGCCACGCATCTCTCAAAAGCCAAAATCGCGTGAAAGGCCACAACCGTTTCAGAAGATCTAAAATCACAAACAACATTTTGTTATATAACCTCCTGCATTCTGCTTTTCAAATGAAAATCATGTACTGCAGCAGTTTCCCATCTTTCCATCATCATAAAATGTGATCGCACATCAAAAGCTTAATCACACAACAGGGATTTCTGTTCATAATTACAATAAATGTACTTAAATTCCATTCTCCTGCTTATCTTCTCAAGAGATTATCTAATTGTCTTCGGAGGGGCGTTCTAATGCAGTGTGAAGACTTTCTTCGTTTTAGCCGATTCCCTGCAGGGGATTTCAGTAAATTACTGCCAAATTGGACCTAAATATGTGGGGAAAATACACACCTGGGCATTCAGATTGCTAACATCGTTGTGCATGTCAACAGGTAAGCTGCAAGTGAAGAGAAAAGTCAGCAATTCCACCTGCAAGTTACTTACCCCTTAAAAGCCAAAGTTGGTTTTGCTTTGTTACTGACGTGGATGACAGAACATTTACATGATGTGCTTAAAGTCTCGTTTTCTGGGTAATGTTCATCCTGGCGAAATGCTGTCGACTGGTCCGGCCCAGACCAGCTGCCAGATGATATTATCCATGTGCAGAGAGTTAAGAAGCCCAACGTGAATGTTGTCATTGCAGAGGTTCGCCTGCAGCAAAAGTGTTGGATGCAAAGATGTCTTCTTAAAGCGTCTGTGGCGTAGGAGGCAACTTGTTGGACCACTCTCAGTGGAACATGCAAATTTTATTTTGCATTTAGTCGACCAAGGTGTAAAGATTATTATTATAATGTATGAGCATTAGACACAATTGCAAGACTTATGGGATTGTCCTATACAAATCATCTTAATTTTTATTAGAAGTACTGGTGTAGAAGTCACTTTTACTGGTGTTTGGATAAGTAACAAAATCTGCTTATACGCACTTTTTACACTTTCTACAAAACAAAGATTTTCCCCATTGTCTCTTCAGATAATGTTCAGCATGTATTTTGTTTCAGTAAAATAATAAAAGAGAGATTAATGTTAAGGTTTTCTAACAGAAACAAACTTGGGAAAATGAAAAATAATTTTACATTTTAAATTCTCAGGGGAATGCATAGTTTTAGGCTTAATTGTAACATGCTTTGATTTGACATCACTGTGTTTTTTGTTCTTTTCCGTATTTAATGATGAGAATGACAATTCTGGGATTAAAGTTGTATTCTTTTTTTTTCTATGAGTACACTCATGCGACTAAATAATAATTAGTTGAAGTCAGTCACTTCCAGCATGCAGCATGCAGAGGTGAGTGAATGCTCACTGCATGGTCAAGTAATGCTATCTTTTTAGTATTTTTGTGGCATTTGATTAATATTTACTTACCTTTTACTCCGATCATTTGACATCCCCTAACAACACAAGTTTTTTTCCACTTCGTTTTTTTCCACTTCTTTGTAAGTTGTGAACTTCTTTGCAAAAATAGACAACAACTTTTGTGTACTCCTCTTAATAGCATCTATGAACAGCAGTTTTCATGTTTTAAGAAAGATAATCAATTTCATTACGATCTGGATTTTAGCTGAGCTATTCCAACATATGAAAATCCTTTAATATTAACTAATGTATTTCTGGCAATAAATGTAAGATTTCTGTCGGGCTGAAAAGTGAATCTGTGCCCTTGTAGCAAGTCGTGCTGCTGCTAATGTGTTTTCTTCCAATACTGCTCTGTATTCATCCATCTTCATATCAATAATTCCCGATTTTCTTCCTGTCCCTGCTGAACAAGAGCATCACCAACAGATTATTTCTAGAACTGATAATAATAATACAACAGATAACAGATTTATAGAATCGTGGCAGCATGCTGGAGTAGCTCTATTTTTTATTTCTTTTTCTATGTTATTGAGTCATTGCATGTTTAGTTCTGTCTGGTTTTGGTTGCTGTGGAGCTGGAAGGATTTATTTTTTTTGGTCATGACAGTCATGATCTGTCATACAGCAACAGTCTTCAGTCAGAGGTCTCTTCAGCTTTGTTGTAAGATTGACTGCTACCTTAGATCCTTCATGGTCACAGCATCACCATATTACACCAACTGAAGATGCAGAACATGACTCATGAGTTAGAACATTTAATTTCTCTTTGGGATGAACATGCTGCTGTTTGGCTGGGGTAGAGTGTTGTTTTCCCTCCGGACGTAATGTTATCCAGCCACCATGTTGCCGTTTGATCACTAACGTTCTCTATCCACTGAGGCCTTCGTGGAACATTTGCTTTTATACAAACTAAGTTGCACACAGGTGGACTGTAATTACATTGTAATATTGATTGTGTGAATAAATATGAATGGTTTGTTACCTCTCATCTCCCCCCCTCCTGTATTTGTGTCTCTTTAGAATCTAAGAAATATGAGATTTGTTGTTCTTTTCTATTCCAATTCTGCAGTCGTCTCTTCAGAAACATTTTTTTTTCCTGTTGCTAAAGCAAATGAAGTTGATGTCTACTAGACCAATGGATCTTGTGAAGCATCCTTTAGATGCCTTGGTTTTTAAAAAAAAATGCTCTGTACTATATAGTAACATAATGGCCACTGCTGAGTGTTAGTGTGCATGTCTGTTTGTGAAACTATCTGCCCTGCGATGGACAGACAACATTTTCCATGGTGCACTGAACCTCGTCCATCCAACGATCAGTTCTTTCTGCCCTGAATGGTAAAACATTTGTACACAATGTGAACTTCAAAAGTTAGAAAACTTTGAACTACTACACCAAAAAAGTTATATTTAACAGTAGTCCAGCAAGTAAGACTTCATAGAAAAAAAAAGAAAACAACTAAGATAAAAAACAACAACTATATCAAAACATGTTAACGAAGAACCATTAATTAGTTATTGTGACAGAGTTGCTAATTAACAACCACCTTATTTTTATGCTTGAAGCAACATGCCACCTGTTGTTCAGCTTGTTGTGTACAAGAACAGAGCAATATATTGCAATGCATTAATCCCGGGTGTGCGCTGTTTGTGGCCCCGCTGCAGCTGGCCTGTCCTATTAGAGAAAACCCCTGGGTAATAAAGCCATGTGTCTGACAGATGGGAACTTATTTACTCTACACTGTTTTTCCTCTGTTTGTGTTCATGTTGGTGGGGAGAGGAAGGTATCTGCTTCCCAGGGCACAGGGGGGTGTAAGTAAGTTATTGTTTTTTTTGTTTTGTTGTTGTTTTTTGTGATATTGTTGCCTATTGTATTGTTCCAGTGCAAAAGTATTAACTACAAAATGGCCCAACTTTAAGGCCAAAAGCATTGTAGAGCCAGTAAAATATAATTTGCAATCATATTTTCATGAATTAATCTTTCAAATTAGGCAAGAACTGAATGGAACAAGTGATTTATTGTTCAAGTGAATGCCGTAACCTGAGTCTGAAATATTAAAATAACTAATATTCATTTAATTTCACATCACAGCACATCTGGCATCGTCAGTATAAAATTTGAGTTTCTTCCTCTTATCTTCAGTGTCAACAAGAAGTTTAAACAAAATGTAAATTTGTCAGACTTCGGCCAAAGCGAGGCAAAGTCCTGACTGAGGAAGTACGTAGGTGGGATAAAAGAGTGGAAATGAAAAGGCTCAAAAAAGGCCAATCACAGATGACATGTAGCAGAAACATGTTCTTGTCCATGTTTCCCTTTTTCCCCAGTTACAATAAAGACAATTTTGATTATTGCAGAATATTTTAGATTGTGAAAAGTACACATTTTAAAGTAAAAAATGCTTTCTCACTACAAGTCTGTGTTACTTTAAATTAATATATTAAAGTATTATGAAATGATATTATCCTACTCACTTGCCCATTTCTTTGGACCAGAGTACGGCATGTTTTTAATGACCTCACAGAGTTTTATGTTGTAATTTTGCCCTTACTAGAGTATATTATTCTTAATTCTGTTTTTACATAGTTCTTATCTTTTTACATGATTTTTATCTTTGTGTAAATCTACATTGCCTTCCAATTTGCGGCTATTGTACCTAAATTTCTCCACTGTGGGGAAGGATATGTATCTTTTTTTATTGATTTTCTTTTCTTTTAATAAAAGTACAACAGATATTTTTATTATATTTTCCAAGTGTTTCGTCCTTTTTTTACATGATTCTAATTTTAAAAAACAACCTCTGTGTTATTTGTTTCACAGCCATTTGATATAATTATTTCAACTTTTTTATAACTAGTATAAAAAAAACAAGCATTTCCATTAAACAGACACCAGTACAGTCACAGCTTTATGTTACAATTTTATTACCATGAGGACTCAACACATTTGTCAGTAAGAACCTGTTAATATTGGATTTTGACAGTCTTTCCCATAATGTGTTTCTTGGTATTCTGTTCAGGTCTGAACAATATTATCCAGCATTTTGGCAGAAAAATGCAAAACAGGACTCCATAAGCAGAGGCAAGAATGGCAAATATTTCCACAGCGTCGCTTAGCTTACCGGGAGAGCTGACATATGCTGGGATAAATGTAATCCAGACTGAGGTGAATATCAGCATGCTAAAGGTAATAAACTTAGCTTCATTAAAGTTATCAGGCAGCTTTCGAGCCAAAAACGCAAGCACAAAACATAAAACGGCCAAAAACCCTATGTACCCTAAGACAGCATAGAAGCCGATGGCTGAACCGAGATCGCACTGCAAAACGATTCTGTCCTCAAACAGCACAAAGTTCATGAAGGGAAACGGAGGACTTGTACTTAACCAAAGTAGGCATATCAAAACTTGTATGAGCGTGAAGGCTAACACGCTGAGTCTCTGCTGTGCTGCTCCAAACCATTTCATCACGTTGCTGCCTGGACGTGTAGCCCTGAAGGCTATCAAAACCACCATGGTTTTCCCGAGAACACAGGCAATGCAGAGGACAAAGGTCATGCCGAACGCTGTATGCCGCAGCATGCAGGACCACTCGGTGGGGCGGCCGATGAAGGTCAGAGAGCAGAGGAAGCAGAGAGTCAAGGAGACGAGCAGCAGGAAGCTCAGCTCTGAGTTGTTGGCTCGTACTATCGGAGTCTCTTTGTGGGTGAAGAAGATCAGCGTGGCGATCGTAGTCAGAAAGATTCCAAGAAGTGAACACATCGCCAACACCATCCCGAGGATTTCACTGTACGACAGAAACTCAACTGGCTTTGGGACGCAGGAGTCTCTCTGGTTATTTGACCAGAACTCTGGAGGGCATTTAAAACACTGCAATGATTCTGTGAAACAAAGGGTGGGGGAGGGAAACATCTAGTGAATGCTTGAATCAAAAGACTGAATCTGTACACTGTAAGATTACCGGTTAAATTTGTAATTTCGCCTGCTGGACAAGGTACGCAGTCATGGCAGCAGATTGGCTTTCCTTTCTGGAGGAGCTTATAAGTTCCAGGGAGACATTTCTTACTGCACTCTGATACAGGTGCCTTGACACAAAGATAATCGCAACATTATATTGTATTTCACAAAAAAGCGATCATGTCCTATGAAACTGTTTGAAACAACAACAAAAAACAACTCCTTACCTCTAACAAACCATTTGCCCAGACCACAGAGATGTTGTTCATGATGAACTGTTGGTCATCTGGGAAAGACGCATCATAAATGCCAACAGTTTCTCCTTCCATGATCCCTCTTGTTGTAATTTGTAAATTTACAAGTTCATATCTTGCTGGCGAGTCTCCATTTCTGTCGAAATAAACTCTCTGCCCATTCACAGTGGTGAAATTTACTCTGTGGAGACTTTGCAAAATCTGCAAAAGATATGAATTCAAATCAAACCATAGACATCCCTATTTAACAATGAACTCTGAGTTTCTCACCTGCCACGGCTGTATGTGTTTGGGGTCGAAACAGCTCCTGCTGGACCAGGGTGCTTCGTCACCGCCACATTTAATTATCAGGTCAAGTGCATGAGCGACTGCAAAAACGGACTTGTAGACATTGTTGGTGAATCTGAGCTCAGACACATCGGTGAACTGGGATTCAACAGTCTGCAGGCTCTCGATGCCGCTGCAGGGCCGTCTTTCTGAGTTCACTGTGTCATTTAGAGAACAATCAAACGCTTCTTCCCAGAAATCTTTGACAAACTGGCTGTTGGGGAACTGCGAAGGGTGGAGCTGCCTCAAGTGCTCTTCTAGTCCGGGGATTTTAGCTTTGGGCACAGTGAAACCAAGCGACCCTAGCAGGACGCTGTGTCCTTCGCCGTCTGCGAGGGACGGATCTGTGATCCACGCATCACTGCCGATCCACTGCAGTCCCGTGATGTTCTGCTTGTGCAACTCGGAAGTGAGTATTTTAATTTCCCTGTGAGACATAAAAGCCACGATGACCTTTGAAGTGGACTGCTTAATGGTTTCTGTTATTCTCTGCACGACGTGGGGTGGGTCAGAAGACGAAAACGCTTCAGAGTACTCTACGCAGACTCCGTAATCTTCTGCAGCTTGGATGAATGCCGCAATCCCATCCGAGCCATATTCATTGTCCACAGCTACGGCCCCAATCCACGTCCACCCAAAATGCCGGACAAGCTTTGCCAGAGCTTTGCTTTGGTAGTAGTCGCTGGGAATAGTTCTGAAAAAAGTTGGATGCTCTCTCCTATTGCTCAGGCAGGCACAAGTTGCAAAATGGCTGATCTATAACAGGACAACAAAACACCTCACATTAACATTCAAGAGATAATTATAGAAACTCACTCACCAATCCGAATACTAAGAGAAAACCTCAACACTTCACTGGTAGTTTGCTGACCTCTCGTCTGTAGCTTACCACAGGTATGTGAAACCTTCCAACTATCTGTGAAAATGCAATGGTTGGACTTGATCCTGAATGACCTAGAATGACCCGCACCGCCTCTGTGTCCGGGCAGCCGACGTCACCAGGGTCCTCTTGGAGCCCGCTCACCAGCGCCAACGCAGCCCTCAGTATGTCCATCGTCCCACAGTTGTCGTAGATCTTGTAACCAAGCGTCACACCGGGAAGCATTTCAGGACTTTTGTTGATCTGATTTACAGCAAAGATCATCGTTTGGGCAAATTTGAATTCTCTGAAGTTGAAACTGGAAACATACAACACAATTTGAAATCTACATGTAAAATAAAACATACATGATGCCATGAATCATTTAAAAACACAGTAATAAGGTAATTATTCAATTAATGTGAACTGAAATACGAGCCTAGCCTTACTTGTTGCATTTTCTGAAGCCTGGAATTGACTGAAAAGTGTCGGTAAAATAATCCTGGCCTGTGCGAAATGAAAAAATGCCTCCGATGATGAGATCTCCATCCTGTGCTAATTCAGGCTGTTGTGTTCCTCCTAGCAGGCGACATCCAGTCCTTCCTGGTTTTGTTAGTGCAAAGATTAGGAGCAACCTGAACAGCAGCATGGTTCCTCTCTGCTGGATGTCAGATCTGCTTGTCATGTCAGGGTTTTATACATTATGGGGGTGTGTTTGTCAAAGTTCAACTCAATCTCCAGAGGCAGCAACAGACCAGTAAGACAAGCTACATTTTTAAATATATTATTTTAATTCCATGTTGTGCAAACTCTGTACAAAATAAAACACCTAATAAACTTCTCTCTTACAGTTCAGCTCAATTTTATTCATACCACTTTGAACCAAGAAGTGTGTTATTGTCTTTTAAAAGATAATACAATCTAAAAGGGGTATTCTTTAAGAAATAATTTCTATCTACTTACATCCATTTGGAAGAGGGCATGCTAACAAGTATTTATAACTGTTTTAATAATCAAAGCAATGAAACCCTTCTTATATTCAGAAGTTTTTGCACATTTCCACTGGTACTTTGACGATCCATCATTCATCATTGATGATTTAGGTCAGGATTTAATATTACTTCCAGGCCAAAGAAACATGTTGGTAAAATTGTCAGGGATAGGAATAATCCGGGGTTTAACTGTAACTCTGTTATACAAACACTACTAAAACAATTGTATAATGAAAACAACAACAGTATATGGGAGTGGCATTGAGGAAAACCAGTTGTCTGCATGAGGTGTACCATATGTATGCGTTTGTACTCTTCATTACCGGGTGTTTAAAGATGGATGATGTTTATGTCAGTCAGAGGCTGCTGTTGATCTCATCTAGAATAGGACACACACTTGTGTGTTTTCTCTTAAGTGTCATAAAAGAAAAATTAAGAGTAAGCTATCTGAAGGAGTCCACACCAAACTAATGCTAACGTGGCTGGCAGTAATGACATGCAGTTGACTGAAAATCAACCTGCTGGCTTTAGGGTTCCAGCAGCAGCAGAGAGGGACCAACGGACGTCCTGTAAACCCTAAAGTCATATCACAGCACTTGACAAGATTTTTGTGTATTCATTCAGAATCGTTGATTAAATGCTTTATTGTTTTTTTACTTACAAGTTGTTGGCTTTTCATGTTTGGAGTTTATATTTGGTATTATTGTGATTATAAAAGAAGACAAAAATACATCACCAAGCAAAAATATATGCACATCGGTTCCTAAGCAGCCCCACCTCAGTGTGATAATAGGAAGGTAACGCTAAATTCAATATTTTACAACCGCTTTATTATTTTAACAACTTCTTTACTCTGACATAGTTATTTATTTTTGCAAGAAGTTAAGGAATTTATTTTTCAGTTCTGGGCCTAATAAAGTGATCTGCTTTAGTCCAAACTGGATGAGGTTTTACATTTATTTTGCTATTAGAAAATCACTACCTTACTGCATTTGGCTTTTTTATTATTTATTTGTTTTTTGCTGTGGGTTTGTGAAAAACAACCCCTTTTTTATGTTTTTCTTGTCCCTTTCCCCATCATGTTTTTCTTTGTATTTTTCTCCGGTTTTAGTAAAATGATGTAGCATTTTGGTATGAAAATACAAATCAGCAATCCAAAACTGGAGGCCAGAATAGCAAATATTTCCACAGCGACACTGAACTTCCCAGGAGAGCTGACGTACGCTGGGATGAAAGTGATCCAGACAGCGCAGAATATCAGCATGCTGAAGGTAATCAGTTTAGCTTCGTTGAAATTATCCGGTAACTTTCGAGCCAGAAAAGCAAAAAGAAAACACAACATGGCGAGGAGACCTATATATCCAAGCACAGACCAGAAACCAATGGTGGAGCCTAAATCACACTCCAGAACAATTTTATCTTTGAATTCCTTAAAGTTCTTGATTGGAAGTGGAGGAGCCATTGTTAACCAGATGATGCAGATGATAACCTGTATCAGAGTAAAACCCAGAACACTGACTCTCTGCTGCGTAGGCCCAAACCATTTTGTGATATTTCTCCCTGGAAGCGAAGCTTTGAAGGCCATTAGAACCACTATGGTTTTGCCCAGAACGCAGGAGATGCAGAGGACGAAGGTGATACCGAAGGCCGTGTGCCGCAGCATGCAGGACCAGTCAGACGGCTGGCCGATGAACGTCAGAGAGCAGAGGAAACACAGAGTCAGGGAGAAGAGCAGCAGGAAGCTCAGCTCAGAGTTGTTTGCCCTCACAAGAGGAGTTTTGCGATGTCTGAAGAAAATGGCTGCAACAAGAGCAGTCATGCAGGTTCCAAATAAGGAAGCTGTTGTTAGTAACGCCCCCATAATTTCCTCATATGAAAGGAACAGCTCCTCTTTCTTTATGCAGGCATCTCTTCCCTCATTTGACCAGAACTCTGGGAAGCATTTCAAACAGGAGATAGAATCTGCAAAAAAAATAATATTAAAGCGTATTATTTACTTGGGATATGTCATTTTGGGGAGACGAAACTCAACAAATGCTGTACCTGGTTTTATAAACTGTTAATCTAACAAATTGGAATCCTATTAAAATGACATTAATTGTGAAAAGAGAGACTCCAGCAGATCTTGAACTTTCCTTGTCATGTGATCTGTTCCCAGCTTATTTTACAAGCTCATCAAGTCACGTGAAAACAGAGTAAACATGCTAATATTTGCCTTTCGTTCCTGCAAAGTGCTTACGTTTAATACAGAGTTCACTGAAGACTGCAGCTCTACATGCCGAGTCACCTGTAAATGATGTTTCTATGCACATTTTAAGCACCATGTTGTCAGAATAATGTACCAGATTTCTAGTATCCAGTCGCCATGTCTTGGAGTAACGTAACAATGCTGACCTGCAACAACACAAGTGTCTGTTTCTGATTGGAGAGACCACAGTTTTCTGAACATCATTGATGATTCAGATTATATAAGGAAGTGTGTTGTTTTCCTGCTCATGAATGGCAGTAATTTTGGTTAATTATCTGACTGGGTCTCTGAAACCAGTCAAAGAATAACAGATTCTAATTATTATTATTATTTTTACACTATTAATGAATCATCTATATTCGTCGGGCTGCACAGTGACGCAGTTGGTAGAGCTGTTGCCTTGCAGCAAGAAGGTTCTGGGTTTGATTCCCGGCCCCGGTCTTTCTGCATGGAGTTTGCATGTTCTCCCTGTGCATGTGTGGGTTCTCTCTGGGTACTCCGGTTTCCTCCCACAGTCCAAAAACATGACTGTCAGGTTAATTGGCCTCTCAAATTGCCCCTAGGTGTGAGTGTGTGTGTATGCATGGTTGTGTGTCTCTGTGTTGCCCTGCGACAGACTGGTGACCTGTCCAGGGTGAACCTCGCCTCTCGCCCGGAACGTTAGCTGGAGATAGACACCAGCACCCCAGCCGACCCCACTAAGGGACAAGGGTGTAAAGAAAATGGATGGATTTATATTTGTCGAGTCAAATTATAGCCATAGTAATGTGAGCTGGTGATATGCAAGTCAGAGTAATTTAATTTGCTTGAGTGACACTGAACCTGTGGCATTGCTAATTTCTCCTTCTGCACATCGCACGCAGTCGTAACAGCAGACAGGTTTTCCTTTCTGGAGGACCTTATGTGTGCCGTGAGGACACTTCTCACTGCAAACTGACACAGGGACCTGCAAAAGCAAAACACACATAAATATGTAAATATATGATTTCAAACTTTACTTCTGATGCAACACGGTGACAAATGAAACATGCTGGAATGAATGTAGTTTTTTTACGCTGTTAGCTGGTTACCTGTAGTGAGTTTTTAGCCCAGATTAAAGACATGTTCTTCACACTCAGTTGTCTATCTTCAGGTAAAGACGCATCATATATTCCAACACCGACAAATTCAACTGTGTCGTTTTCTCTCGGCTGCCAGTTTATTATTTCGTATTTTGCTGGTGGGTCTCCATTGTCGTTGAAGTAGACAAAGTCTCCTTCCTTTGTTTTGAAGTGGATCTTTTGTAGTTGCTGTAAAACCTAAAAGAACAAAAACTACTGTGAAGATGAAGCAAAGCAGAAGCCGACCTGTGATTAGGAAATGTTCTTTAGAAATGTATTTTTTGGTATCATGTTCTACTAAGACGAGTCAAAACACCAGGTAAACTTACTGTGTACGGATTTAGCTGGACGTTCTTGTCACATGTTTTATTGCAGTTGAGTATTTCATGCAGAGCGTGAGCCACTGCATAAACCCCTTTATAGACATTGTAAAATATTGGCATGAGTGACATGTCAGTGAAGCTGTTTTCTACTCCGGTGAGATCTTCCTCTCCGGTGCATTTTTTCTGAATCTCCCCAGAGTTTGACTGATTGAACTTACAGCTGAACAACGCCTCCCAGAACTCCCCAAATAAGACACTGTTTGATGAATTCAGCGGCTTAACGTTAAACATGAACTTTTTGATTCCGCTCACGTGCGTTTTAGGGATGGAGAGCCCTATAGCTCCATCCAGAATATGACTTTTATCCATTGCCGCAATTTGAGAATCGGAAATCCAGCCTTCGGTTCCCACCCACTGGTAGCCAGTCAGATTGTTCCTTGAAAATTCATGCAACAGCACATCCCAGTCCATGTTGGAAAGGAAAGTAACAATGACCTTTGAGGTAGATGTCTTAATAATCTCAATTATTTTTTGTATTTTCTCCAGTGGATCTGTTCTAAAGAACGATATGGAGTACTCCACACATACACCCAGCTGCTGCGCGGTCGCTATGAACGTCGCCATGCCGTTGTTTCCGTAGTCGTCGTTGGTTCTGACGGCACCGATCCAAGTCCAACCAAAATACTTGACCAGTTGGGCCAGAGCTCTGCTCTGGTAATAGTCGCTGGGTATTGTTCTCAGAAATGACGGGTACTTGGTTTTATCACTGAGACAAGCACATGTGGCAAAGTGGCTGATCTATTAAAAAAAGACAAACATTTTAAAATAATTGCTAAACAAAGATATATTTTTTTTTACTTGAATTTTTATCTTTTTGTTTTCACCCACCATTGGGATATGAAAGGGTCCTATCGCAGTCGCTATGGCTGCTGTAGGGGAGGAAGATGTTTCTCCCATTATCACCTGAACCTGTGCAGGTCTTGTACATGCCTCTGCAGGTAAAGCCTCAATGTCATTACTATTGAGCAAGGACAAGGCAACTCTTACACTTCTGGCAATGGAGCCACAGGTATCGTACATTTTGTAGCCCAGAGTAACTCCCGGCAGTAGATCTGAACTGTTGTTAATTTCCTCAATGGCAAAAAGCATGGCTTGAGCAAACTGGAAGTCTCTGAAATTTAAGCTTAAACACAGTTTTGAATAATGAAAATAGGACCAAAAAATAAAAGAAAAGAAAAAAAGAAATAGTCTTTAAGTTGACATAAAAAATAAAATAAAATATACAAACAAAATCAGTCAAAAGAACGAATGATCTTTACCGAATTAGCTGTGTAATTCACCTGGTGCATTGCAGTCTCAGAGGGCTTTGTTCATAGTTATCTTGGCTGTTTTTCCAGCTGCTGTGGAAAGAGAAGATTCCTCCCAACATTATGTCCCCATTCCTAATGAGCTGTGCGTCCTCCAGGTCCCCTATTTGTGTGCAGGCTGGTTCCTCTGCATGAGAAGAGGACGCCACTATCAGCCAATAAAAAACGGTCCACCTTTGCCGTGGCCATGTCTGTGTGGACGCCATCCCGACACAAAGAAACGAGCTGGAAACCCTCACCTGAATATTTATACGCTGTGGACTTGCATGAGCTTCAATGACAAAACATTAATGGTTTGTCTAACCCACAGGTTGGGGTGAGGAAAAGGGAAAACCCAAATAAATATGTCCAAAGGTACAGAAACACTTTACAGCAGCTTCTTTTGCTGTAAGAGTTCTACAGCAATATTTGCACATTTTTAATGCCATTTATATAACATGAAAAAATTGTACTTACAACATAGTGTAAGTCTAATATTCTTACTTTCTTTTTATTGAATAGGATTTGAATGACTTTCTCAGCCTTTTTTAAAGGTTTTATTGGCTCTAGTGGCCTTTAATTGATAGTTAGTTGACAGGAAGGTGGGTAATGAAAGAGGGGGAAGACATGCGGCAAGAGTCACCAGGCCAGGAATCGAACCTGTGACATCTGTGTTGAGGACTGAGGCCTCCATATGTGGGTTGGGCTTTGCCCTTTGCCCCTGTGCCACCACAGCACACCCCTCTCAGCCTTTCCTTTACCGTAGTTTCAGACAGGAAACTACGGTTTAGGTGGAATGTGTAAGCTGGAAAGTGACAGAACCGTCTACAACATATAGAAGAGTTAAGCTGGGAAAATATAAAAGCAAACATCAATAGTACAATGAAATCAAGTGGCACTTTATGACATGTTAGAAGATTGGATTATTGTCTCATAACCTGCTTTTGGCCTGTTCACAGCTTTGTCCCAGCAGATGTTTATTCACCACTGAATATGAACGTACCTCTGAAATCTTCACAGTTTACTACTGAAGTGACTTCTGCATGCAATTGATTCGACTGGACTTAGTTTTATTTAGAAACATTCCAAGTGAAAGAGGAAAAAAGCAAATACATTCAACACTTCAGATTTTTATTTGTAAAACAGCTTGAAAACCATGCATCCATTAACTTTATTCTATGTATTATGTATTCCTGATCAAAAGGCCTTTTTCAGCTCTTTTGGTACAGCTCCCAAAGAAGTTTTAGCTTGATTTGTAAAATAGGAATGCTTTTTGTGAAATATTTTATCAAATCTTTAGTTTTTATTTAACAAAAAAAACAAATAACCAAAGCACTCCAAGCAAACCCACTGAATAGAACCATAGTAGAGACAGAACCAAACTCTATAGCCAAACTACGTCCTCAGTGCAGGTTGGATTTCAAAAAAATCTATTGTCCCAACTATTATTTGGTTCCTCATCTGAGTTAGTATTTGTCCTGTTTTTGAGAACACTCTCCAAAACAAAGCTCTACTGCGAGCAGGTTGGAGCCACTGAGAGTGAGAGCTGAGCAGCTAAAGGAAGAAAAAGTTGCATGTGATGGGAGTGTTTGTTTGATTTCATTGAGTGTCTTATGAACTCAACAAACCTGCCCTCGCCAACACATGACTGGTTTAAAAAATTATTTTGGGGCACCTTTTCCCATCATGTTCTTTTTGGTGTTTTTTTCTGGTTTCAATAACATGATATAGCATTTTGGAATAAAGATACAAAATAATAATCCAAAACTGGAGGCCAGGATAGCAAAGATTTCTACAGCAACACTGAACTTCCCAGGAGAGCTGACATACGCTGGGATGAAAGTGATCCAGACGGCGCAGAATATCAGCATGCTGAAGGTGATGAATTTGGCTTCGTTAAAATTATCAGGCAGTTTACGAGCAAGAAAAGCACAAATGAAACACAACATGGCGAGAAGTCCTATGTACCCGAGCACAGCCCAGAAACCCACAGCAGAACCCAACGAACACTCCAGGATGATTTTGTCTTTAAATTCTTTAAAGTTCTTAGATGGAAAAGGTGGAGAGATGCTTAACCAGAGGATACAGATGATCACTTGTATCAGAGTAAACCCCAGAACACTGACTCTCTGCTGCGTAGGCCCAAACCATTTCATCACGTTTCTCCCTGGAAGTGTGGCTTTAAACGCCATTAGAACCACTATGGTTTTCCCCAGGACACAGGAGATGCAGAGGACGAAGGTGATGCCGAACGCCGTGTGCCGCAGCATGCAGGACCATTCAGACGGCTGGCCGATGAACGTCAGAGAGCAGAGGAAACACAGCTTTAAGGAGAAGAGCAGCAGGAAGCTCAGCTCAGAGTTGTTTGCTCTCACAAGAGGAGTTTTTCTGTATTTAATAAAAATGACTGCGACAGCGACAGTCACGCATGTTCCAAACAAAGAAGCCGCAGTGAGCAGTGATCCCATAATTTCTTTATATGAAAGAAACTCTGCCTCCTTCTTTATGCAGGCAGTTCGATTTTCATTTGACCAGGATTCAAGAGGGCACCGCACACAGGTGACAGAATCTGTGAAATCACAGCAAAACAGATGTTGAGCTAAGTGAACTGGTCTTGATCTTATAACTGTTTAATATTTGTATCCACTGAAATTTAGATTTGATGCAGTAGGATATATGTGATCAATGACCAATACTTAAATAAAGCAATGATAGACATGAAAAATATGGACACATAGATAAATAAATACTAACTAACCTGTGCTGTTGCTTATTTCTCCCTCTGCACATCTTATGCAGTCAAAACAGCAAACAGGTCGTCCCTTCTGGAGGACTTTTTGTGTTCCTGGCGGACACTTCTCACTGCAAACTGAAACTGGCAACTGCATAAAAATACAGTCCAAAGACAGAAATACCACAGATTGTGATGACTTTTTCAACTATTTGAAATCATACCAGAATTAAATAATGTGGCAACTTACCTGGAGTGAGTTTTTAGCCCAAACTATTGACCCAATTTTCACATTCAGCTGTTTATCCGCTGGCAATGATGCGTCATAAAGACCAACGGCCGCAAAGTTCAATATGCCATCTTCACTCCGCTGCCAGTTTATAATCTCATATTTTGCTGGCGGATCTCCATTCTCGTTAAAATAAACCTCGTCTCCTTCCTTTGTTTTAAAGTGAATCCTTTGTAAGTGCTGTAAAATCTAACACAAGATGAATCATGACTAATAATAAATGTGGCAAAGGGCCGAGCTTTGAGTAAAAAAATGTTCTGTAGACATCATATTATTAAACTTACTGTGTACGGATCTAGCTGTACATTGATGTCACATGTTTTATTGCAGTTGAGTATTTCGTGCAGAGCGTGAGCCACTGCATAAACCCCTTTATAGACGTTGTAAAATATTGGCATGAGTGACATGTCAGTGAAGCTGTTTTCCACTGTAGTTATATCTTCCTCTCCGGTGCATTTCTTCTGAATCTCTGCCGAGTTTGATTGCTTGAACTTACAGCTGAACAACGCCTCCCAAAGCTGTGTAAATAACTCACTATTTGATGAATTCAGCGGCTTCACGTTAAACATGAACTCTCTGAGGCCACTGACATGCGCTTTGGGGATGGAAAGGCCTATAGCTCCATCCAGAATACGATTTTTATCCATCGCCGCAATCTGAGAATCAAACATCCAGCCTTCGGTTCCCACCCACTGGTAGCCAGTCAGATTGTTCACAGAAAACTCATTTAGCAACACATCCAAGTCCATGTGAGAGAGGAAGGCAACAACAACCTTTGAGTTGGATGACTTAATAACCTCAATTATCTTATGTATTTTATCAGGTGGATCAGTTCTAAAGAACGATACAGAATACTCCAGACAGATGCCCAGCTGCTCTGCAGTGTCTGTGAACGTCGCCATGCCGTTGTTTCCGTAGTCGTCGTTGGATCTAACAGCTCCGATCCAAGTCCAACCCAAGTGTTTGACCAGATGGGCCAGAGCTCTGCTCTGGTAATAGTCACTGGGTATTGTTCTGAGAAATGAGGGGTACTTAGTTTTATCACTGAGACAAGCACACGTGGAAAAATGGCTGATCTGATGAAGAAAAAAAAAACAATACTGCTTTTTATTTTAACAAATTGTTTTGTAAAAGAAAATGCTGAACAAACTACATGGACATTTTCACCCACCATTGGGATGTGAAAGGGTCCAACAGCAGTGGCAATGGCTGCACTGGGAGAGGAAGACGTTTCTCCCATTATCACCTGAACCTGTGCAGGTCTTGTACATGCATCTGCAGGTAGAGCCTCAATGTCATTACCGTTGAGCAAGGTCAGCGCAACTTTTACACTTCTGGCAATGAAACCGCAGGCATCGTACATTTTGTAGCCCAGAGTAACTCCCGGCAGTAGATCTGAACTGTTGTTAATTTCCTCAATGGCAAAAAGCATGGCTTGAGCAAACTGGAAGTCTCTGAAATTTAAGCTTTGAAGAAAAACATGTGAAATCATAACCAATTTGATCTTCATTTCAACAACATGCAAGATAACCGAGTCACTTTTATACCAGCGTAGCGTCGTGATTCACCTGGTGCATTGCAGTTGCCGAGGTTTTTGTTCATAATCATCTTGACTGTTCCTCCAGCTGCTGTGGAACGAGAAGACTCCTCCCAACATAATGTCTCCTTTCTTTATCAGCTGGGCATCCTCCAGGTCGCCTCTATGCGTGCAGGTTTGCTCCTCAGCCAGAGACAAAGACGACGCCAACAACAAACAGAAAAGCTTCAGTCGCCACTCCGGCCGCCACCCTGCAGACATTGTGCCGGGTGAAAGAACCGTGTTTAAAAACCTGCACGAATATTTATACTTTATGTATTCACTTGAGATGTAATGAATAAACAATGTTGCTTTAACCTCCTGGGAGGGGTGAGGAAGAGGGAAGGCCCTAGTAAATATGAGTAAAATACAGAATGGTTTTATTTTTTTATTTTGCAGAAGTTTCATTTTCAAACTTTTTTAGCATGACATTTACCTCAAACTTCTGCAATTAAAAAAAAAAGCAAATTTAATGTTTATTTTTTTCAAAATCTGTACAATTTCTAATAGTTAGGAAAAGGTGATTTCTGTTTGGTTGCCATGGTTAAAGCAATGGACTGCTTGAAAGCAAAGTTGGGAAATGTCACCGTGTTGTGATGGTTTAGTATGAATAATCTGTGGGGGGAAAAAAATCAAGCTCCTCCACATCCACTTTAAGCTTTTATTGCCATCTACAGAAATTCACTGTTCCCGGTCAGAAACAAACAACCAATCAGAGTCAGGAGGAAGGTCTTAGCTCCGTCAATCATGCTGCTGCATCCGAAGCTCAAGATGCAAATGGAAAAGAAACAACTTACTGTTTGAGGAAAACTGTTTATCCACAGGCGTTTAACTTGGGCGGCCATGTTAACTAGCCTCTGCTACGCTAGAGCTTTTGCAGAAGCTGTAGCGTGGCAGAGAGCAGGGATGAGGGTGTGAGCAGCGCGTACACATACACAAAAAAACAAACAAATAAAGTAGCTGTGAACCTTTAGCCGGGAATTATTTTTAAAAACTTTTATTTCAGCTTTATTTATACAGGTTGTCCTATTGAGATTGAAGCATATGAACTGAGGCATAGAAACATTTTAAGTCACACAGTTATTTCAGAGCACCCTTCCCCATCATGTTCTTTTTTGTATTTTTTTCTGGTTTTATCAGCATGATGTAACATTTCGGAATAAAGATACAAACTAATAATCCAAAACTGGAGGCCAGGATAGCAAAGATTTCTACAGCGACACTGAACTTCCCAGGAGAGCTGACGTACGCTGGGATGAAAGTGATCCAGACAGCACAGAATATCAACATGCTGAAGGTGATGAATTTGGCTTCGTTAAAATTATCAGGCAGTTTACGAGCAAGAAAAGCACAAATGAAACACAAGACGGCAAGAAATCCTATGTACCCGAGCACAGCCCAGAAACCCACAGCAGAACCCAGAGCGCACTCCAAGATGATTTTATCTTTGAATCCTTCAAAGTTTTTGGATGGAAAAGGTGGAGAGATGCTTAACCAGAGGATACAGATGATCACTTGTATCAGAGTAAACCCCAGAACACTGACTCTCTGCTGCGTAGGCCCAAACCATTTCATCACGTTTCTCCCTGGAAGTGTGACTTTAAATGCCATTAGAACCACTATGGTTTTCCCAAGAACACAGGAGATGCAGAGGACGAAGGTGATGCCGAACGCCGTGTGCCGCAGCATGCAGGACCAGTCAGACGGCTGGCCGATGAATGTCAGAGAGCAGAGGAAACACAGCTTTAAGGAGAAGAGCAGCAGGAAGCTCAGCTCAGAGTTGTTTGCTCTCACAAGAGGAGTGTTCCTGTGTGTGACAAAAATGACTGCGACAGCGACAGTCATGCATGTTCCAAACAAAGAAGCCGCAGTGAGCAGTGATCCCATAATTTCGTTATACGAAAGAAACTCTGCCTCCTTTTTGATACAAGCGTCT
>NW_015114932.1:90286-97260 GCF_001443285.1 Poecilia latipinna
GTCAGAGAGCAGAGGAAACACAGCTTTAAGGAGAAGAGCAGCAGGAAGCTCAGCTCAGAGTTGTTTGCTCTCACAAGAGGAGTGTTCCTGTGTGTGACAAAAATGACTGCGACAGCGACAGTCATGCATGTTCCAAACAAAGAAGCCGCAGTGAGCAGTGATCCCATAATTTCGTTATACGAAAGAAACTCTGCCTCCTTTTTGATACAAGCATCTCTATTTTCATTTGACCAGGATTCAAGGGGGCACCGCACACAGGTGACTGAATCTGTGAAATCAATCGAGCAACAGACATGGAGAGTTAAAAGACTTAAACTTAAGGGCTTGTTTTTGTTGCATTTATGTCATTTGTAGGCTTATTGAGAATTAACGCAGAATTCGAAAAGCTAAAAACAGCTTTTTGCTAACTGAAAATTTTGATTTCAATTAGCATTTTTTTCTGTCACAAGTTTTGCCTTTAGCTCTAACTTGCCTGTGCTGTTGCTTATTTCTCCTTCTGCACAGTGTAAACAGTCATAACAACAAACAGGTTTTCCTTTCTGCAGGACTTTTCGTTTTCCCGGTGGACACTTCTCACTGCAAACTGAGACAGGCATCTGCACAAGAAACGCCACACGTTAAGAAAAATAATAATAAAATACAATATGTTGCCATTTTTGATAAAAGCTTACCATCAGTGAATTTTGAGCCCAAACTATTGACTCAATGTGCACATCCATCTGTCTGTCCTCTGGCAACGACGCATCATACAGACCCACTACTGCAAATTCCACAGGGCCATCGTCTCTTCTCTGCCAGTTGATGATTTCATATTTTGCGGCTGGATCTCCGTTTTCATTAAAGTACACTTCATCCCCTTCCTTTGTTTTGAAATGAATCTCTTTTATTTGCTGTAAAATCTAAAGAAATGTGTAAAATCAATACAAGGTAGTCACTTTTTTGCTGTATTGACGACTTTGTTTTAACAGTTTACTCATTTCCTGGTAGCCTTTCATCGTAACTTTGATCACAGTAAACACCGAGCTCACCGTGAGCGGATCTAGCTGTGCGTTGCCGTCACATGTTTGGTTGCAGCTGAGGATATTGTGCAGAGCGCGGGCAACAGCATACACTCCTTTATACATGTTGTTAAATATGGGCATGAGCGACATGTCGGTGAAGGTGTTTTCCACTCCTGTCAGATCCTCCTGTCCTGTGCATCGTGTCTTAATCTCCACTGAGTACGACAGCTTAAACTCGCAGCTGAATAACGTCTCCCAAAACTCTGTGAACAAGTCGTTGTTTGATGAAAACAGTGGCTCCACGTTCAGTATGAACTCTTGGAGGCCGCTGACGTGCGCTTTGGGGATGGAGAGGCCAACGGCTCCGTCTAGGATGTGGTTCCTGTCTCCTGCTGCGGTCTGGAAATCAAATATCCAGGCCTCGGTTCCCACCCACTGGTAGCCGGTTAGGTTGTGGCTGGAGAACTCGTGTATAATCACATCCATGTCGGCTTGGGAGAGGAAAGCGACAATCACCTTTGAAGTCGAAGCCTTGATGGTGTTAATTATCTTTTGGATTTTGTCGGCTGGATCTGTCCTGAAGAAAGACACGGAATATTCAAGGCAGATGCCCAGATGCTGAGCAGTCTCCGTGAACGTTGCCATGCCGCTGTTGCCATAATCATCATTCGTTCTGACGGCTCCGACCCACGTCCATCCAAAGTGCTTCACCAACTGGGCCAGAGCTCTGCTCTGATAGTAGTCGCTGGGTATTGTTCGGAGAAACGAGGGATATTTGGATTTGTCACTGAGACAGGCACATGTGGCAAAGTGGCTGATCTATAACAAAAAAAAATACATAAACAAATCATATTATGCTGATTAAAACACATTTTTACAGTAGAAACATACAAAAACGATACATTAAAATTAACTCATTTACAAAAGTGCAGCGGTTGCCAGTTTTACCCACCATTGGTATAAAAAATGGTCCAATGACAGTGGCTATCGCTGTGCTCGGAGAGGAAGAGGCTTCTCCCATTATGGCCTGCACTTGTGCAGGTCTTCCACATTCCTTGGAAGGAGCAGACACATTTTCATAATCGTTAAGCAAGGCCAACGCAACCTTAACACTTCTGGCGTTGAAGCCACACGTGTCATAGATTTTGTAGCCCAGAGAGACGCCTGGCAGCAGGTCTGAGCTGTTGTTTATCTCCTCGATGGCAAAAAGCATAGCCTGGGCTAACTGGAACTCTCTGAAATTCAAACTTCATTCAAGACAGTGATTAATAATTTGCAAAGTGTTCAGTTTCTTCTGGGAAATCAGCAATGACAGAAAATTGAGAAACGGGTAATGGTAAACAAAACCATGATGTCTTTTAGTTTCTAAGCACCTGATGTGTTTATTTAAACATTTTTTTTATGAAAATACCCATTGGATAGAATTACCTGGTACATTGCAGTGGAAGAGGCTTTTCAGTGTAAGTCTCCTCTCTTTCTTTCCAGTTGTTGTGGAAGGAAAAAAGCCCCCCCAACATAACGTCTCCATCCTTCACTAGCTGAGGGCTTTCTAAATCCCCGTTCTGACTGCATACAAGCTCTGCAGCCTGAGAAAAACATGCTGCCAACAAGAGCTGTAATATTAACCAACCCTGCCGTAAGCTTCTCTTAGCAGACATCATGCTGAGCAGTAGCTACACTGACAGGTGGCGTCACATGTGCAGAAACATGGGCAGCGCTTGTATTTATGCTTTTGTGAGCAGCGTACTCTGCGTCGGAAAAGTGACTTTTCATCTCTGTGGACCTGTAAGGTTGGGGGCCGAATGAAGGAGTCTGCAAGCAATGAAATTAAATAAAAGTAGAAGGTAAAACCATTAAGGCTGAGAAATAATTTCAAAAACCTTAATAAAGTGTTACGTTAGCAAACAGAAGCATGAACCCAGCCTTAGGCTAAACTCCTGACAGCAAAATATCAGCACAGAATCAGGAAAACTCAACAAAACAAACAAAAAGTAATAAATAAATAAATAAATACACCCCTAGGATTTTGAAATAGAGCAAAAAATAATCCTGATGCTGACCTACAGATAAATAATGTTCTTAAACTGTTTAAGGTTGAATTTTTGGCTCAAACTTGGTTTTTATTTGCCTCTGGATGACAAAGAAAATGTATTTGTGGGTTTTATTCTAGAACAAAGAAAAAAAATGTGTTTCTTATCTTCCAGCTCAAGAGCAGTAATCTGTTCAGTGTTTGCCATCAACAGGTGGTTAAATCAGGCCTTGCTACACATTTTAACTATGAAGACTGAGCGAAATAAATATTGGTCATATTTTTCTTATAGATACAATTTTAATGAGGCTATGGTTCAAACCAGATATTGGTAGCAACTCAACTAATCCACACATACAAAACAAATAAGTTTGAAAAAATTGGCTGTGTCTAATAAATTGGAATGATTCCCGGTATGAGCAGTAAACAAACTTTGACGGCAGCTATAATATAATGCAAACATTGACCGACTGAGTTGATCCGGTTCTTCAATCTGATTGTTTTGAAGTATTTGGGAGCTGATCTATGCACGATGATCTTCAGTTCTTTCCTTGGCTTTTCAGTGACAATTTCATTTTCTTTTTCTGAAATTATTAGGCTGTGTGTTTGGGACAAAACACTTGTTTTCCACCTCAGATTCATGTGATGAATGTCTAAAGTTCACTTTTCCATTAATCCTTCTTCCAGTTATCAACTTCAACCTTTCACTGTTGCCATGGTGATTTGTGAAAAAAAATATGTATTGTGCATCTGTGCATTTCTTTCCAAATACCTTTAGATTTAATCTACTTTCTCCTCTAAAACGCATCCCTGTTTTTTTTTTAAAAAAAGGTTATGAAATATGGTGCTTACATATTAAAAGATTAAAAAAAGTCTCCTTGACGCATTAACAAAATTCAACAATGCTGTGAAAATGTTAAAAAGCCAAAATAACTGACAAAGATTATTGTTTTTAAAAGCTGTGAAACTTTTAATGAACTACAAAATGTTTTGAAACATGTAGTTAAGCTATCCTCTAATTTATGAGCAATAAAAACACACAAGGATACATTGGGGTCACTATGGCAACATGAATATAAATAATAATGAATAGATATTTCTCCAGAGTCAAAACAAAACTTAGTTTTGAATCATTGAATCAATAAATAATCAGGGCCTGTGTTCTCAAAGAGTCCTCTCTGAGGCTGATTAAAAATCCTGCTCATATTTTGTCATCTGCTCAAACTTTACCTTAAGTTTGTGAAAAACTTAACAAGGTAAAGTTCTAAGAAAATTTTCAGAATTCCCAAAAGAATTTTCCTAACAAGGAAATCGCTAAAAGCGACATTTACTCTTAAACTTCTCTGAGAATATGGGTCCAGGTTTCTAGTGATGGGTGATAAAAAATATGATTTGCTTTCTTAGACATGTATAATACAAGACAAAGAAAAAGTTTTAGAAAATATACAGACACATTTCATAATAAAGACACTTCATCATACACCATGTTCCTGACTTATTTTGATGGTCCCGGTCCCATCATACTCTTTTTAGTATTTTTTTCTGGTTTTATCAACATGAGATAACATTTGGGGATGAAAATACAAATTAGTAATCCAAATGTAGAGGCCAGGATAGCAAAGATTTCTACAGCGACACTGAACTTCCCAGGAGAGCTGACGCTGGGATGAAAGTGATCCAGACCGCGCAGAATATCAACATGCTGAAGGTGATGAATTTGGCTTCGTTAAAATTATCAGGCAGTTTACGAGCAAGAAAAGCACAAATAAAACATAATGTGGCGAGAAGTCCAATGTACCCAAGCACAGCCCAGAAACCCACAGCTGAACCCAACGAACACTCCAGGATGATTTTGTCTTTAAATTCCTTAAAGTTCTTGGATGGAAAAGGAGGAGAACTTGTCAACCAGACGATACAGATGATAACTTGCATAAGTGTGAAGCCCAGAACTCCAAGTCTCTGCTGTGTGGCTCCGAACCATTTCATCATATTTCTACCGGGGCGTGTCGCATTGAACGCCATTAAGACCACCATGGTTTTCCCCAGGATACAAGAGATGCAGAGGACGAAGGTGATACCGAAGGCCGTGTGCCGCAGCATGCAGGACCAGTCAGACGGCTCTCCCATGAAGATCAGAGAGCAGAGAAAACACAGGGTCAGGGAGAAGAGCAGCAGGAAGCTCAGCTCAGAGTTGTTTGCCCTCACAAGAGGAGTTTTCCTGTATTTGACAAAAATAAGAGCAACAACTACAGTCATACACGATCCAAATAAGGATGCTGCAGTGAGCAATGCTCCCATAATTTCTCTATGTGACAAAAACTCTGCCTCCTTCTGAACACAGGCATCTCTTTTTTCATTTGACCAGAAGTCAAGAGGGCATCTGATGCAAGAGACAGAATCTGAAAGGCAAAAAGAAATATTAGACATGTTAGTATCTTAATTTATTTTCAACCATTTTTCTTCAAATGTTTCACACAGATTATGCAGAAATGTTTTACCTTCTAAGTGATTATGACAGTGAATTACATTGTTAAAGGGACTGAGGGATGGTGTTATGTATTTTCCAGGCACCAATAAGTAGAGGACTTGCGTTGAGTTGTTATAAAAATGCTGAATATGTCAAACATAAATAAAAAAAAAAATTACTTTGCAATTTGGCACCTTGAAGTCGCCTCTGTCTCTTTAAGAAGCTCCTACTCTTTCTGACTGTCCTTCATCATCACCTCATCATGTACAGATCTGGAAAACGTTAGAGCCCACTGCACTGAACCCGATTCAAAACCTCCTGGTTATTCCACCAGATACTGATTTCTGAGTTAAAACATTAGTATTGTTGTTTCTAAATGAAGATTAATTTGTTGTCTTTCCATTATCAGAGGTCAGAAAGCACTGCGTCTTAATCATTGTTTTGACCGTTTCACATTTCATAGAATGAAAATTTTAATTTTCCTCAAACATATAAATATAAAAAGTAAAATCGGAAAAACTGATCATTTTAAGTGCTCTCTTAATATTTTCCAGAGCTGCATAACACTTCATTTTATATTTCCCCAACAAAATATCTCAGTATTTTTGTTCTATTTAGAATATTATCTGTTACTTCTTCATGTATTAAATATTATCTAACCTGTGCTGTTGCTTATTTCTCCCTCTGCACAACTTATACAGTCGTAGCAGCAAACAGGTTTTCCTTTCTGGAGAACCTTGTGTGTTCCTGGGGGACACGTCTCACTGCAAGCGGAAACAGGGACCTGCATGGAAACAAACAATAGGAATGAAGTAAAAAAATAAAAAGTACATTTCTGGGTCTTTTCCCCAAGAATGGGGTGAAATTATTTGCCATAGTATCTGCAGTAGGATTACCTGCTTTGAATGTCCAGCAAAAACTACAGACTTCTCCTGCACATTCATCTGCTCGTCTGCTGGTAAAGACGCGTCGTAAAGACCGACGCTCACAAAGCTCACAGGGCCGTTTTCTCTTGGCTGCCAGTTTATAATCTCATATTTTGCTGCCGGGTCTCCGTTCTCATCGAAGTAAACCTCTTCTCCTTCCTTTGTTTTGAAGTGAATTCCTTTTATGTGCTGTAAAATCTAAAGAATGAAGAGCTAACATATAGCAAACCATGTACTTACATTAACTCAAATAAAATCATTTGTGAGATCTCATGTTTTACGTTAAAAAGATTATCTTTAACAACAGTTATTTTATGTTAGGTGTGTTAATGTTGATATCAGGCTCACCGTTAATGGGTCTAGTGGCAGCTTGTTGTTGCATGTTTTATTACAACCTAGAATATTGTGCAGAGCGTGAGCCACTGCATACACTCCTTTATACATATTGTTAAGAATAGGCATCATTGACAGGTCAGTGAAGATGTTTTCCACTCCAGTCAGATTCTCATGGCCAGTGCAGAGCCTCTGGGTTTCTCCTGCTTCTGACTGTT